>NW_024358500.1:888181-936262 GCF_014805655.1 Passer montanus | reverse complement strand
TGCCCGCTCCGGCCCGCTCCGGTCCCGGTCCCGCCCGGCCCCTCCCGCCGCCCTCAGGCCCGCTGACGCCACGAGCGCGACGCGGTGACGGCGCGAGGCGCTGACGTTGGCGGGCGCGACGCGCGGGGCTGGAGGCGGGGCTTCCGCCACAGGGGCGTGGCTTGGGCGCGCCAGGTACGGGCTCGTGTCCGCCAGGGGCGGGGCTTGACCCGTAGGGGGCGGGGCTTGTACGACCACCCGGAGGGGGTGTGGCCTGTGCGCATGGGGGCGGGGCTCGCTTGCTATGGGCGCGACTGATACGGAGTGGGCGGGACCTGAGTCCCGGTGGGCGGGGCCTGTGCCCCGATGGGCGGAGTCTGTGTCCCGATGGGCGGGGTCTGTTGTCCGGTGGGCGGGGCCTGTGGCGCGGGTCCGCGCTGGGTCCCCCCGCCATCCGCCCCAGAGCCGCCCCAGAGCCCCCCAGCTCTGCACCCCTGTGCCACCGCCCAGAGCCCCCCCAGACACCCCCTGGCTGCCGTACCCCCAGAGCCCCGGCGCAGCCCCCCAAGCACGGCAGCCGCACGGGTTGTCTCTCCTTTAATGGCTGTCCCCGATTGTCCCTCGCGCCCCCACCCCGCCGCCACCCCGGGGGGCACCCAGGCGGCCCGGCCGCCCCGGCACAGTTTCGGGGGGCCGGTGGAAGGGGGGTGTAAACATTTTTGGGGGTCCCGGCCCCCCCCCAGAGTCACCCCGGGGCAGCGAAGCACCGTTTCCTCCTGGTGTTGTTGGGTTTTTTTTGGAAAAGAATAAACTCGGCCAAATTCCCCCCAGCCTCTGCTTCGGGGGGGTTAGGAGGGGCAGGGGGGCACGGGGGAGCCCCCCAGGGCGCCGTGCCGGAGGTCGATGGGGTGTCGGGGGATGCCGGCGGACTCCAGCGCCAGCCCCCGCACGCAGCCCGAGAGGCCGGAGCTGAACTTGCCGCCGGTCAGGGCGCGGGGGTCGGGGGCTCCGCCTGCGGGACACAGGAGCCGCTGGGCGGGGGCACCGCGGGGCCCCCCCGGCCCCGACACCCGCCCACGCCTCTCTCGTGTCCCGTCAGGGGTCCCCAGCCCGTGTCCCAGCACCCAGGGGTCCCGTCCTGTGTCCATCCCATGCCATCCTCTATTCCAGCCCATGTCCCACCCCATGTCCAACCCGTATCCCATCTCATGTTCCAGCTGATGTCTTATCCCAAGTGTCATCCCGTGTCCCACCCCGTGTCCATCCTGTGTCCATCCCGTGTCCCATCATGTGTACATCCCATATCCCATCTCATGTTCCAGCTGGTGTCTTATCCCAAGTGTCATCCCATGCCCATCCCATGTCCATCCCGTGTCCCATCATGTGTACATCCCATATCCCATCTCATGTTCCAGCTGGTGTTTTATCCCAAACGTCATTCCATGCCCACCCTGTGAACCCCGTGTCCATCCTGTGTCCATCCCGTGTCCCATCATGTGTACATCCCATATCCCATCTCATGTTCCAGCTGGTGTCTTATCCCAAATGCCATTCCATGCCCACCCCGTGTCCCACCCCATGCCCATCCCCTGTCCCATTCTGTGTCCATGCCATATCTGTGTCCCACTCCACATCCATCCCGTGTCCCTCCCCATGTCCATCCCGTGTTCCACCCCATGTCCATCCCCTGTCCCACCCCATGTCCATCCCGTGTTCCACCCCGTGTCCATCCCATGTCCCATTCTGTGTCCATGCCATATCCATGTCCCACTCCATGTCCAGCCCCTGTCCCACCCCATGTCCATCCTGTGTCCCTCCCCATGTCCATCCCCTGTCCCACCCCATGTCCATCCCCTGTGCCACCCCATGCCTCACCCCATCCATCCTCCCCATGTCCATCCCGTGTCCCATTCTGTGTCCATGCCATATCCCACCCCACATCCATGTCCCTCCCCATGTCCATCCCTTGTCCCTCCCCATGTCCATCCCCTGTGCCACCCCATGCCTCACCCCGTCCATCCTGCATCCACCCCATGTCCATTCCACGTCCATCCCACACTCACCCTGTGTCCATTTGTGTCCCGCCCCGTGTCCCCCGTGTCCCCAGTCCCACGTACCCACGTAGACGCTGCCCTCAGTGTTGGCCATGACGTTGGATCCGGGTGATTCCCCACTCACCGGCTCCTCTCCATCCACCTGGAGCTGCCCACGCCGGCCCTGCCTGCGGGGCACCGTCAGCACCCGCGCCCGCCCTGCCCACCCCGTGCCACCCCCAGACCCCTGCCCACCTTGTCACTGTCACCCGGTGCCACTCGCCGTCATTGACGGGGTCTTCGGAGGTGATGGTGGCCTCGCCACTGCCCAGCTGGTAGCTGTGGGGGGCAGGTGTCAGTGCAGGGCACCTCGGGGGCACCCCGTGGGCTCAGGGGACCCCAGTGCCACACGTCACACCGCGGTCCCCCCTCACCTGAACACCAGGTGCCCGTCCTTCAACCCGAGGCCGAGGAAATCTTTGGCTTTGCCACCCTCGCTGGGCTCCTGCGGGCGCAGCGGGGGGTGAGCAGAGGGCACCCGGACCCCCAGCCCAGGGGTCCCAGAGCCCGTGCCCCCCGTCCCCTGTGCCCTGTGCCCTGTCTCACCGCGCCGTGCCACAGCAGCAGCCCCTGGGCGCTGCGCGTCCGCAGCTCCAGCTCGATGGTCTCGGGAGCCTCGGGGGGGCTGCCAGGGGAGGAGAGTGATGGGGGGCAGCACCCAAAAAGGGGGTGATGCCGTGGGGGGGAGCGCAGCACCCCAAAAATGGGGAGTGCCATGGGAGGGGGGTGCAGTACCCGCTCGGGGTGTCCCGTGTCACTCACCCACGAGGGAAGAGGTGCCCGGGAAGGGCCAGGTAGGATCCGTCCTGGAATGCGGCGCTGAACTGCCCAGGGGCGTCTGGGGGGAGATGGGGGGTCAGGGGGGATGGCAGGAGGGGGCCCCAGCTGCATTTTGGGGGGAAAAAGGGGAAATGGGTGCAGGGACCCACCGCCGCCCCCGCTGCCCTCCTGCCAGTCCTGCTCCAGCTCTGCCAGTGCCGAGCCTGCGGGAGAAGAGGGGTAAAGGGGGGACATGTATCCCCTTGGTGTCCCCAAGTGTCCCCCCACCACGTCCCCACGTGTCTCCAGTTGCCCCAGGTATCCCCAAGTATCCCCCAAGTGTATATCCTCAACAGTGTCCCCAGGTGTCCCCCATGTCCCCAAGTGGCTTCATTTATTCCCAGGTATTCCCCCAAGCACGTGTCCCTGCCATGTCCCCAGGTGTCCTTCTGTGTCCCCAGTGGTCTCCAGGTGTCCTCAGGTGTCCCCCCCCATGTCCCCTTGTGCCTCCAAATGTTGTCACGTGTCCCCATGTGTGTCCCCCTCACATCCCCAGGTGTCCCTGTGTGACCTCCTCCACGTCCCCAATGCCTCCTCATGTTCCCAAGTTTCCCCAGAAGTCCCAAACCTTCTCCAAGTGTCTCCAGGTATTTCCAAGTATCCCCAAGTGTGTGTGTGTCCCTGGGTGTCCCTGTGTCTTTCCTCTGTCAGCCCCATGTCCCTCTGTGTCTTCCAGAGTCCCCAGTGTGTGTCCCCCTGCCCCTCCGTGTGTTCCCCCTCGCCGTGCTGGCAGTGTCCCTGCACGCTCCCTGTGTCCCCGGGTGTCCCCAGGGTGTCCCCCCGCTGTCCCCTCACGGTGCTGGCAGCGGGCCCCGCTGTGTCCCGGGGGGCAGCGGCAGGAGCCATGGACACAGGAGCCACCGTGCAGGCAGGGCCGGGAGGGGTGACAGCCTTCGGCCTCCTCCTCCTCCTCCTCGCAGCGCGGGCCTGGGGACAGCGGGACACGGTCACTGCGGGGCTGGGTCAGTGTGCACGGCCCGCGGGGCACGCCGGGCACGGGAGTGTGCAGTGAGCAGGTGTGAACTGTGTGTGTGCAAGTGCACAGGTGTGTGCAGTGAGCAGTGTGGACTGTGTGTGTGCAAATGCACAGGAGTGTGCAGTGAGCAGGTGTGAGCAGGTGTGAGCTGTGTTTGCGCACGCAAACCCACACAAAATGCATACACAATGCACACACACAGGTGCAGTGCACACATACAAATGCACACGCAGCACAAACGCGCTGCACACACACACACACACGCAGTACACGTGTGTGAGGCACACACATGCAGTAACGCACACACACATACACACATGTGCAACATACACATGCAGCAATGCACACGCACACACACACGTGCAGCACACACACACAGTGCACACACGCAGCACACACAGCACACACACACACAGAGTAATGCACACGCGCTGCACACATGCACGGCACACATGCAGCACACACATGCAGTAATGCACACACACATACACATGTGCAACATACACGTGCAGCAATGCACACGCACACACACACGTGCAGCACACACACACAGTGCACACACGCAGCACACACAGCACACACACACAGAGTAATGCACACGCACTGCACACATGCACTGCACACATGCATACACACACATGCAGTAATGCACACACAGCTCACACACACATGCAGTAATGCACACGCAGGGCACACACACATGCAGTAATGCACGTGTGCAGTACATACTGCGTACACACACACAGCACAGAGTAAACACATGCAATAACGCACACACACATACACACATGTGCAACATACACGTGCAGTAATGCACACGCGCACACACACACGTGCAGCACACACACACAGTGCACACACGCAGCACACACAGCACACACACACACAGAGTAATGCACACGCACTGCACACATGCACGGCACACATGCATACACACACATGCAGCACACACATGCAGTAATGCACACACAGCTCACACACACATGCAGTAATGCACACGCAGCACACACGCGTGCAAACGCCCCCAGCCCAGCCCCGTCCCCGCGCTCACCGCGGCTCCCCGGCCGGCACGGGGCGCGGTGGCCGCACGGCCGCACCCCCCGGCTGCGCAGGAACCGCTCCCGCAGCTCCAGGCGCTTCCCGCTGATGGACACCTGCGGGGACACCGCGGGGACACCGCCACCGTCACCGCCCTGCCGCCGGGGACACCGCCCGGCCGGGACACCAGCGGGGCCGGGGGGTGAGGGGCACCCCTCCAGTGAGGGGACATCAACAAGGGGACATCAGCAAGGGGACACCAATGGCACCATGCCCCAGCCCAGTGAGGGAACTCGGGGACATCAACGAGGGGACATCAACGAGGGGACATCAACGAGGGGACATCAACGAGGGGACATCAACGAGGGGACATCAACGAGGGGACATCAACAAGGGGACATCAACAAGGGGACACCAATGGCACCACGCCCCAGCCACGGGGGTCACTTCCAACCAAGGGGACACCAAGGAGAGGCGTCACCAACCCGGTGAGGGAACTGCAACAAGGGGATGGGAAGGGAAGTCACCTCCCCAACAACGGGGTCACCTCCCAACCAAGGGGACACCGCCAACAGGGTCATCTTCCCCAAGGGACACCAAGAGGGGTCATCCCCCCAACAAGGGGACATCAGTGGGGGTCACCTCCTCCCCACCAAGGGGATCGTGTCCCCAGTATGGGGGAATCCCCTCCCCACCTGAGGGGGTCACCTGCCCCCCGAGGGGACACAAGGGGGTCTCACCTCTCCGATGCAGCCGCGGAAGGAGGCGTTGGTGGGGGGGCGCAGGGGGGGCTCGGTGCCCCCCAGGTACAGGGGGCTGCGCAGGTTGAGCCCCTGGCTCTTGCCGGGTGAGGAGCGTTTCACCGGGGCGGCATCGTCCACCACCAGTGTCCCGTCCTTGTTAACCCGTTCAGCTGTCACCCAGTGCCACTGGCCCAGGGCCACCGGCTCTGCGCTCCGCAGCACTGCTGGGCCTGTGGGGACAGGGGGTGGTGTTGGGGGGGCACTGGGGGACAACCAGGGATGCTCGCGGACCTCAGATGTGCCCTGGGTGATGCTTGGGGACCAGGATGACACCCAAGGACCCCAGTGGTGCCAGGGGACCCCACTGTGGCTCAGGGACCTCCTTCATGCCAGTGAACTCTGGTAACGCTGTGTCACCCCCTCACTCCCACAGTCCCCGGTGCCACCTGTCCACAGCGCCCTGTGCCACCCACCTGAGCCCAGCTCGTAGCGGAACTCGAGGTGGCCACCGATCATGGCCAAGGCCACGTAGTCCTCGACAGGGGCGGCTTTGCCGGCGCTGAAGAGCAGGAGCCCGTCGGGCGCCAGCGGCAGGAACTCGACCTCCAGCCGCAGCTCATGGTGCACGTTGGTGAGCGGCGGGTACGAGACGAAGGCTCCCTCCTCATCGAACGACGGCACGTTCACCACCTCACCTGCACAGCCCATCAGTGCCCAGCGTAGGACCCCACCATCCTCAGGGTGGGACATCCAGCTCCATCTTCCGCCATCCATCCATCCATCCATGGATCCATGGATCCATCCATCCATCCATCCATCCATCCATCCATCCATCCATCATCCCTCCATCCATCCATCCATCCATCCATCATCCCTCCATCCATCCATCCACCCATCCATCATCCATCCATCCCTCCATCCATCCATCCATCCATCCATCCATCCATCCATCCATCCATCCCCAGCCTTCATCCCCCATTATGGGACCCCATCATCCATCCCCAGACTCTATCCCCAACCTCCAACCCCACAGTGGGGCCCAATGTTCAAGCCCATGATGGGACCCCAGCCTCCATCCCCATGGTGCCCATTTTCCCAACTGGTCCCTACCTCTTGCCAGTGTCCCCAAGGTGGTACCCAGCCCCATCCCATCCCCATGTCACCAGGGTGGTCCCAGCCATGTCTCCATCTCCCTGGAGTGGTGCCCACCCTGTCCCCATGCCCCAGGACGGTGCCAGCTGTGTCCCTGTGCTGCTCACCCTCGGTGCACCTCTCCCCAGTCTTGCCCAGGTGGCAGCGGCAGCTGTAGCCCTGCCCGTCCGGCCTGTTGACGCAGGTGGCATCAGGCCCACACGCCTCTGTGGGGTGAGAAGCCATGAGCACCCATCCTGAAGGGACCCTGGGATGATGTCCCCATGGAGGGAGTGGTGTCACCTACCCGGGTGACAGTGCAATGCCTGTGAGTACTCGCAGTTGCTGCCGGTGAAGCCGTGGGGACATCGGCAGACGTAGGTGCCACTCTCGTCGTCCTGGCACACGCCGCCGTTCTGGGTGAGGGGTGACAGGGGTGTCAGCAGTGGGCAGGGATGGGTGGGCATCACCTCCTCCCCTCCATCCTCACCTGGCATGGCCGGTCCTGGCAGGTGGGACAATTGGTGACACCGTGTGCCTGCAGGTCCATGTCCCCAAAGGCCACCTCTTCCCCTTGGATGCGGAGCTGGCGCACGCAGCCTGTAGGGTGGTGGAGATGGGCAGAACTGCCACATGATGCCCAGCACCCCCTCACCCCGGTACCCCCCAAAACCCCTCACTCACCCATGAAACCCTGGCTGAGCCCCGTCTTTGCCACAGCGCCGATGTCGGGGTACCCGCCCAGGTACAGCTCCTCGTTCAGATCCAGCCCTTGGAACTTCCCCTGCAGGCACACCAGGGTGGGCGCGAGCTCCAGCACCCTGACCCCCCCCCAACGCCGCACCCCAAAGCGGTACCTGGGAGGTGCCATTCACAGCAGGGTGCCCTTCCAGGCCCAGCGAGCCCCAGGTGAGGTTGCGGAGCAGCCGCACCGTGTGGTACTCGCCCAGCCGCAGCGCTGTGGGGTGACGGATGGTGGCCATGCCCGAACCAGCATCAAACCTGGTGTTTTGGAGGCACAAGGAGTGTGGGTGCGTGCTGGCACCCATCTCCCACATCTCCCGTACACCCGCTCATAGGTCTCACCTGAACTCGGGGCGTCCACCCACCAACCCGAAGGAGATGAAGTCGGCACCGCTGTTTTTCCGCTGCCCGTTGTACAGGAGAAGCCCTGAGGGGTGGCAGGGGATCAGATGGGACAGTCCCCATCCTGAGATGGGGGACACATCCTAGGGGACCCAGAAATCCTCCCAGAACTGAGGACAAATCCCCCGTAAACTGGAGGCTCTCAGATGAACAGAGAATGGGAGATAAAGGAGGGCAAGTGGAGCATGAAAGGAGGGGAGGATGAAGGCAGAAAAGGGAGGGGGAAATGATGGAGGGGACATGAAGGAGGACACAGAGGACACTAGGGGCACACGGGCTCACCATCCGCAGCATCAGGTCGGAAGGTGATGAGGATCTCAAACCTCTTGTAGGCATCCTTGATGGTGGGCAGGGGGAGGAAGGAGCGGGGCGACTGCCCGAAATAGGGGACCACGTGCTCTGCAGGGATGGGAGGGTAAGGAGGAGCAGGGCATACCACCCCTGCATCCATCCATCCATCCATCCATCCATCCATCCATCCATCCATCATCCATACATCCATCCATCCATCCATCATCCATACATCCACCCATCCCTCTGTCTGTCCTCACCTTGGACCTTCAGCACGTAGTAGGCTGTCTGCTGGCCGCGGTGGTTGGCAGCCACGCAGGTGTAGACGCCGGCGTCCTCGGGGCGCACTGCCGGCAGTGTCAGCACGTTCCCCTGCACCCGGGCACCCGCCGGCAGCTCCCCATCCAGCTGTGGCACAGAGGAGGGGGTCAGCACCCACAAGCAGCCCCCACAACCCCTGCCATGCCCACCATCCACCCCCCCGTGGCACCTTGCTCCAGGTGATCTCCGGCACTGGGAAGCCAGATGCCAAGCACGGCAAAACAGCTGCTGATCCGAGGGACACCTCCTTCACCTCCGGCTGCCCGGCGATTTGGGGAGCGGCTGGGGACACACAGAGGTGTCACCAACCTGCAGCAACACGGTGTGCGTCCCCACCTCTGCGTGCCGTGCTCACCTTGCACATGGAGGATGACGTGGGACTGGACGGTGCCCACGGCGTTGGTGGCGGTGCAGCGGTACTGCCCGGCGTCCGCCCGCTCCACCTGCTCGATGGTGAGGGTGCCGGCACGGACCAGCACCCCGGGGCGGATGCGGCCCCCCACTTTGCTCCAGGTGACGTGGGGACGGGGCTCCCCCAAGCCCAGGCACTCCAGCTCCACTGTTGTCCCTGCCAGCACTGTCTGCACCGCGGTCCGGATGTTGATCAGGGCCCTGGGGAGAGCTTGGGGGACAGTGGGGATTTGGGGTGAACCCCTGGCACAGGGAGGCATTGCAGTCTGGCAGCGGAGTGGGAGACAGGGAGAAATGGGGCTCCTGAGGGGATGTGGCATAATTGGGGTGGCTGTGGGAATGGGGAGAGGTCATGGGAGGTGTTGGGAGTCCTCGTGAGCATGGTGAGACATGGGGAGTACCAGGGTGGTCATGGGTGTGGGAAGAGATAGGGGGCACTGGGGTGATCATGGGTGTGGAGAGAGACTGATTGTGTCGGGGTGTCCACAGGCATGGGGACGGGTGGGAGGTATTGGGGTGTCTGTAGGCCTGAGGAGAGATTTCAGGTCACCGAAATCATGGGCATTGGGGGCTATTGGGGTGCATGTGTGTGTAGGGAAATGGAAGGTGCTCAGGTGCCCCTCCATGGGGGGACATGGGGGTCCTGGGGTGCCCTTGGTGGTGGGGGGCAGATCAGGGGGTGGATGTGTCCCCTGGTGGTGGGGTGATGCTCCTACCCTGCACAGTGAGGGTGGCCCTGTCCTCTGCCTGCCCGCCTGGGCCACTGGCCCGGCACACGTACACGCCCTGCGCCCCCGGCGCCAGCTCCGGCATCCTGCGGGGACACAGCCAGGGTGAGGGACCCCACGGGGGACCAGCATGGGGGTCCCACCTCCCTGTCCCCGTTCTTTACCTCAGCACTCCGTCCCGCACGCTGTGGGTGGGGGGCAGCTCCCCATCTTCCCTCAGCCACTCCACATGGGCACGAGGGTCCCCGGAGACAGAGCAGGCGAATTCGGCAGTGCCACCCACCCCCTTGACGAGGCTCCCTGGTGTCACTCGCACCACCAAGGGACCACCAGCGACGTCCCCACCTTCACCAGGGGAGGATGATCCACCGTCACCTGGAAGGGATGCAGAGCTCCAGTGGTACCCAGGAACACCAGGGTGGGACGCAGACCCCCAGTGGTACCCAACGGCAGCAGGCAGGGGGATGTGGAGCCCCAGTGGTACCCGTCAGCACCGGCATCACCCGGGCAGGATGCAGAGCTCCGAGGGCACCCGGCAGCACTGCCAGCACCCAACGTGGGGCACAAACAGTACCCGTGCCGGGGAGGGGCTCACCGTGAACAGCCACGCGGGCGAAGGCCTCGGCGGTGCCGACACGGTTGGTGACGAGGCAGCGGTAGGTGCCGGCGTCGGCGGGGGCCGCGGGGCTGAGGCGGAGGAGGCCGGCGCGGTGGGCCACGCGCGCCGAGAGGCTGCCGTTCACCTTGTCCCAGGTGTAGTGCAGCGGGGGCGTGCCGTGGGCCAGGCACTGCACCTGCACCGCGTCACCTGCCCGCACCGCCGTGTCCTCCGGGAGGATGGTGGCATACGGAGGAGCTGCAGGATGGGGGGAGCCGTCAGCCATGAGGGGGCCAGGAGTGGGTCAGTGGGGCAAGGAGGGTGGTGGTGAGGGGTGTAGGGGGGTGATGGAGATGGGCGTGTGTTGGGATGGATGAGAGTTGGATGGATCCATGAGGAAGGGGTGGATAGAGGAGTGAGAGGAGATGGAGACATGGATGGGTGGGACGGCCAGGAGTGATGGATGAATCCACCAGGAAAGAAGGAATGGATGGAGGATGGATGGATGGATGGATGGATGGATGGATGGATGGATGGATGGATGGATGGATGGAGGGATGGATGGATGGATGGATGGATGGATGGATGGATGGATGGATCCATGGATGGATGGATGGGCAGATGGGGGGGTGGGTGGGTGGATGGCTGGGATGGTTGAGTGATGGATGAATCCACAAGGAAGAGGTAGGTATGTGGGTGGATGGATGAATGAGTGGCTGAGTTTGAGAGCAGATGGTGAGTTTGGCATGTGCTGGGATGGATGAGATGGATGATGCACTAGGAAGGGATGGATGGAAGGGTGTGAGAGGAGATGGAGAGATGGGATGTGCTAAGATCAACAAGAGATGGGTGGATGCACAAGGATGAGATGCATGGAGGGGTGTGAGAGGAAACAGAGAGAGGAATGTCAGCTGGAGTGGGTGAGCAATGGATGAGTCCACCAGGAAAGGACGGATGGAGGGTGTGAGAGGAGATGGAGAGATGGACATGAGCTATGATGGATGAGGAATGGGTGAATTCACAAGGACAGAATAGATGGAAGAGTAAGGAGATGGGGACATGGGTGTGTGCTGGGATCGATGAATCCACAAGGAAAACACAGATGGAGAGGTGTGAGCAGAGATGGAGAGATGGACATGAGCTGTGATGGATGAGTGATGGGTGAATCCACAAGGAAGAAAGGGATGTTAGAGTTAGGAGATAGAGAGATGGGTGTGTGCTGGCATGAATGAGATAGATGAATCTATGAGGAAAAGATGGAAGGAGAGATTTGAACAGAGATAGAGAGATGGGGTTGAGCTGGGATGGATGAGCCATGATGAATGGATAGATTGATGGATGAGAGAGCAGAAGTGGAGAGGGACATGCACAGGGATAGGACAAGCAGGTGGACACACCCACAGGAAGGGTTGGTGGTGGAGCTTGAGAGGAGGAGGATGAGTGCTGCAACGGAGCAGGACGGTCCCACAAGGAAGGGCTGGATGTAAGGGTGGAGGTGGTGATGGAGGTGGCCACATGTGGAGGAAGGACGGGTGATGGCCACAGCAGAGGGGGCAGCAGGAGCCCAGGACACCCCAACCCCCAGCTGTCCCCTTCTTACTCTCCACATCGAGGGTGACGAAGACTTCGGTGGAACCCACGGGGCTGCTGGCATTGCAGATGTACTGGCCCGAGTCCTGCTGCGCGGCACGAGGGATGACCAGGCTGCCGTTCACCACGCGGTGCTGCCAGGGCAGGGGCGCCCGCAGCTTCGACCACTCGATCCGAGGCACCGGGTCACCTGCGACCACACCATCACCATGGTGTCAGGTACTGCTCAGAACCTCCCTTCTCCACCACCGTCCTCCAGGCTCCCCGTACCTCTGGCCGTGCAGTGCAGCGTGGCGGTGTCCCCGGCCACCACGGTGACGGTGGATGGGGCGGTGACCTCGGGGGCCCCGGGGTGCTGCTGTGCTGACTCCACACTGACATCCACCCGTGCCTGCGCCGAGCCCAGGGCACTGTGCGCCGTGCACACGTAGGTCCCGGCGTGCTCCGGCTTGGCCGGTGACAGCTGGGGGGGACAGGGTGAGGATGAGCACCAGGTACTCCCGGGTGCCCTATGGTGCCCCTGGGTGCCCCCTCACCTGCAAGATGGCCTGGCTGTCCATGTGCAGCAGTGTTTGGTGCTCCACCTTCTGCCGGGAGCCCAGCCGGCTCCAACGCACCAGCGGTCGCGGCTCGCCCCGGCCCAGGCACTCCAGGCTCAGGGATTTGCCCTCCTTCACTGCCACGGGGCCTGGTGGCATCACTGACACCGTGGGGGCACCTGGAGAAGGAGGAGGGCATTGGGGTGGGGATTGGGACACTACCATGAAGGGCAGCTGGAAGGTGCCTGGCTGTAGGGGCACCCGGAGGAAATGGGATGGGATCACCCTGGGAGCATGGGAGGAAATGAGCACAAGCAGGGGAATGGGGACACAACATCTCAGGAGCTTCCAAAGCACATGGAGGAGATTTGCATGGGGATGGGGATGTCACAACTCCTGGGGCCCCTGGAAGGACACCAGCATGGGGACATGGGCACCACCACTCCAGGAGCACCTGAAGCATGGAAAGGAGATGGGGATAGGGACACCATCACTCCAGTGGTATCTGGATGACATGGAGGACACCAGCATGGTAACAGGGAGACCACCCTGAGGGCACCTGGAGCACATGGAGGACATGGGGATGGGGACACATGTGCCCTGGGGACACCTGGAGCACGTGGAGACAGGGACAGGGCCACCCTAGCCACCTCATACCTTGCACCACGAGGTTGACGACGCTGCTGGCCACGCCGAAGCGGTTGGAGGCCACGCAGTGGTAGGCGCCCTGGTTGCCCACGTGGGCACCGGTGATGGAGATGACTGAGCCATTGGCACTGATCTTCACATTGTCTGGGCAAGGAGGAGCCATCAGCACCAGGGCCACCCTGGGGACCATGCCAGGGCCACCCTGGGGACCGCCATACCTTGGAGGTGTTGGCCAGGCCCCATACGCCAGGTGATGTTGACGGGCCGGGCGCCGTCGTGAACACGGCACTTGAAGGTGGCATCTTCACCTGGTGCCACCGCCATGCTGTGCGGGTCGATGGAGATGATGGGGCTCTGCAAACCTGTGGGGACAAAGGCACAGAGAGGCCACGAGGTCACTCGCATCACCCATCTCCCCTCAGCATCCTCCCTCACCCCGTGGCCGCACTCACGGTAGCTGGAGCTGTCACGGGAGGTGACAGTGACAGACACAATGGCCTCACGGGAGACGCTGCCCGTGTCAGCCCGGCACACGTACTCTCCTGAATCGGCCACTGAGAGCTGGGACAGCCGCAGCCGGGACCCCGAAATCTGGGGACATCATAGCAGAAGGTGGTGGCATCGTCCAGCCACGCACAGCAGCCACCATCCCCCACCCCACTGGTGTCCCCACCTACCTGGTGCTTGGCTGGGAGGGCCCCACCGCGCTTGTACCAGGTGATGGTGGCCTGTCCCTGGCCGGCCACCACGCAGTCCAGGTCCAGAGTCTGTCCCTCGGTGACAGAGGACGCCGAGGACTCGATGTGGATGGGCGGCGTGATGCCAGTGGCTGCATGGGCAGGGTTGAGGGTGAATGGCCCCAGTGGTCCCTGACACCCGTGGGACCCTGTCCCCTGGAGGGTGGCACTCACAGCGGGAGGGGCTGTCTCCGTCATCGATGGTGACGATGAGGGATGTCTCCTGCGTGATGCCACCTGATGTCACCCGGCACACGTACTCCCCTGAGTCGGCTGCAGTCACCTGGGGGATGCGCAGGCGAGTGCCTGACACCTGCAGGGAATGGTTAAGGGACAAGTCAGCACCGTAGAGCAGGGGATGGGACAAATTCAGAGTGACCCTCCCCTGCCACCTACCTGGTGGCCAACAGGCAGGGAGCCACCACGCTTGTACCACGTCACGGTGGTGGGGCCGGACCCTGCCACCACGCAGTTGAGGTCCAGGGTCTGTCCCTCAGCGATGGCCGAGGACAAGGACTCGATGCGGAGGGGCTGGGAGATGCCAGAGGCTGGGGGACAACAGGGAAAGGGAATGTTTATCACCAAGGTGACACCTGACTGTCCCCAGGCGCTGCCCTCTCTCACACTCACTGTAATAGCTGTTGGCACTGCTGGGCACGGTGACAATGACAGATGCCTCCTGGGTGACAGTCCCCAGGGTCACCCGGCACACGTACTCCCCCGAATCAGCCACTGCCACTTGGGCAAGGCGCAGGCGGGTTCCTGACACCTGGGGACGTGACAAGTTGGGGACACACCAGTATCAGATGTAGGGTTGTGGCCTGCAGGGCAAAGCTACCTCCCCCGTGTCCCACCTGGCTGTTTGGGGGCAGAGCCCCCCCGCGCCGGTACCAGGTGACTTGGGGATGGCCCTGTCCTGCCACCATGCAGTTGAGGTCCAGCGTCTGTCCCTCGGTAACAGCAGCTGAGGAGGTCTCGATCCTCACTGGTGGCGTGACACCAACAGCTGGGGGTGACAGTAGGGTGCATAGGGTCACCACTCTGTCCTTACCACGTCCCTATGTCACCCCTCACCCATCCCAGTACCGTAAGAGGAGCCAGCGCCAGTCTGGATGGTGACAATGAGGGATGTCTCATGTGTGACACTGCCTGCTGTCACCCGGCACACGTACTCCCCCGAATCGGCTGCTGTCACCTGGGGGATGCGCAGGCGGGTGCCCGACACCTGGAGGGGTGGCACACATGAGAATGGGCACATAAACCCCTCAACACCACCGAAAATCCCTTTTCCACCCCAAAATGCTCCTCAGTGCTCCCCCACCTGGTGCTTGGCTGGGAGGCTTCCCCCGCGCTTGTACCAGGTGACAGTGGCCTGTCCCTGCCCGGCCACGATGCAGTTGAGGTCCAGGGTCTGTCCCTCGGCCACGGAGGAGGACGAGGACTCGATGCGCACCGGAGGGGTGACACCAACGGCTGCAGACAGAGACAGGGAGGTCACCCCAAGAACTGCGGCACTGTCCCCCAGTCCTCAGTCACCTCCTCCTGTCCCCACTCACGGTAGGTGCTGGCACTGCTGGGCTGGATGGTCACCACGATGGAGATCTCCTTGGTGGTGGCCCCACTGGTCACCCGGCACACGTACTCGCCCGAGTCGGCCGCTGTCACCTGCAGCAGCCGCAGCCGGGAGCCAGACACCTGTGGGGAGGGGACACGGGGGTCACAGTGGCCATGTGAGCTCTGGCAAGGGGCCATCTGGGATTGCACAAGGCCACTGGAGCTTGCACAGGGCCACTCTGGGCTAGAATGAGCCACCTGGGCTTATATGGGGTCATTTGGGCTTCCTTGGGGTCACTTGGTCTTCCATGGGGTCACTCAGGCTTCCATAGTCATGGGGCTTGCCCAGGACCAGCCTACCTTGCATGGAGTCATCAGGACTTGAATGGGGTCCCCAGGATTTGGATGGGCCACTTGGTCTTGCCCAGAGCTGTACGTCATCCCTATCTTCCCCCCTTGGTGACATCCTCCCTCTGTGTCCCCTACCTGGTGCTTGGCTGGGAGGGCTCCCCCGCGCTTGTACCAGGTGACAGTGGCCTGTGTGGGGCTGGCGATGACACAGTTGAGGTCCAGGGTCTGTCCCTCGGTCACGGGGGATGACAGGGACGAGGACTCGATGCGCAGTGGGGTCGTGCTGCCTGGGGCTGGAGTCCAAGGTGGGTTAGAGACTGCGACCACCACCATGTGTGTGACCCTCCCACGGACACTGGGAGCAGTGCCACACCCCCACGGGTAACCTCCCGTGTTCCCTGTCCCCACTCACAGTAGGCGCTGGCACTGCTGGGCTGGATGGTCACCATGATGGAGGTTTCCTTGGTGGTGGCCCCACTGGTCACCCGGCACACGTACTCGCCCGAGTCGGCCGCTGTCACCTGCAGCAGCCGCAGCCGGGAGCCAGACACCTGCAGGGAGGGGACATGGGGGTTACTGGGGACACTTGGGCTTCCATGGGGCCACGTGGGCTTGAATGGGACCACCAGGGCTTGAATGGGGACACCTAACCTTTCATGGGCTACATGGGCTTCCATAGGTCACCTAACTTTTCATGGACCACCAGGACTTGCTGGTCTTATATGGGGTCACTTGGCCTTACAGGGGCCACCTGGGCTTCCATGGGACCATCTGCATTCGCACAGGTCACCCAGGCTTGCCCAGGGCCAGCTGGCCTTGCATGGGCCAACAGGATTTGGATGGGCCACCTAGGCTTGCCCAGAGCTGTTGGTCAACCACTTCCACCCCTTTGATGACATCCCATCTCCATGTTCCCTACCTGGTGCTTGGCTGGAAGGGATCCCCCGCGCTTGTACCAGGTGACAGTGGCCTGCGCAGGGCTGGCGATGACACAGTTGAGGTCCAGGGTCTGTCCCTCGACCACGGCAGAGGACGGGGAGTCGATGCGCAGGGGAGTCGTGTTGCCCGGGGCTGGGGACAGAGACAGGACTGTGACACCAGTGACCACAGCAGGACCTCGCCAGTACAGTCACCTGAGCCATGGCTCAGTGATGTGACACACGAGGACCTCCCGCTGGCACTGCCACCCCCTGTCCCCACTCACAGTAGGCGCTGGCACTGCTGGGCTGGATGGTCACCATGACTGCGCTCTCCTTGGTGGTGGCCCCACTGGTCACCCGGCACACGTACTCGCCCGAGTCGGCCGCTGTCACCTGCAGCAGCCGCAGCCGGGAGCCAGACACCTGTGGGGAGGGGACACAAGGGTCACCAGCGCTCTGCACGGGGCTGTGCATCAACCCCAGGCACCCTTTGCATCGTCACCCTCTGCGTCCCCTACCTGGTGCTTGGCTGGGAGGTTTCCCCCGCGCTTGTACCAGGTGACAGTGGCCTGTCCCTGCCCGGCCACGATGCAGTTGAGGTCCAGGGTCTGTCCCTCGGCCACGGTGGACGAGGATGCCTCGATCCGGACAGGGACACCTGAGGCTGGTGGTCCTGCAGGGAGGACAGAGCTGTGACCGTCTGTTGGGAACCAGCTGTGCCCTCCAGTGCTGCTGAGCCCAGTCTCACCATAGGATGAGCCTGATGCGGCCACGACGGTGACAATGACAGATGCCTCCCGGACAGCGGTCCCCAGGCTTGCCCGGCACACGTACTCCCCTGAATCAGCAGCCGTGACGTGGGGGACACGGAGCCGGGACCCTGAAACCTGCAGTTGGGGACATGCTTTGGTGTCACACAGCAGGGGACAGGGCAGCGTTTGGGGTGCTGCCCACCCTGCTGTGCCCTACCTGGTGGCCAGCAGGCAGGGAGCCCCCACGCTTGTACCACGTCACGGTGGCAGAGCTGGGTCCTGCCACCACACAGTCCAGGTCCAGGGTCTGTCCCTCGGTGACGGATGGGGACGAGGACTCGATGCGGACCGGCGGCGCCACTCCTGCAGGGAGAAAAAGGGGTGGAGGGGTGGGTTGTAGCCCCCAAAACCATCCCCGAGCACCATTGGTGTCCCCCACCCTCCTCACCTGGCACCACAGCCACCTCGATAGCGGCGCGGGCCGTGCCAGCAGCGCTGGTGCCCACGCAGAGGTAGATGCCACCATCAGCCGCCGTCACAGCCGGGATGACGAGCGTGGCGATGTCACCGTGCTCAGCGCGGGACTGTGGTATGAGGGTGGGTGTCAGTGGCACCCGTGGTGCACACACACCCCCAGGAGCACCCACGGGTGCCAGCACCCCGCTCACCTGTGGCGGCAGAGCGCTCCCCTGCTTTTCCCAGGTGATGGTGGCAGTGGGGGTCCCCGAGACCCGGCAGTAGAGCCGCACCGTGGAGCCCTCCTGCACCTCCGTCCGCTCCGGGCTCACCTGCACCTGTGGGGTGCCTGCGCCTGCGGGGAGGGGGATCAGGGCGGTGCTGGGGGCAATGGCGGGATGGGGACAACGGGGGGGACATGAGTGATGCAGACGATGAGGGTGAAGGGCACCGGGGGATGGTGGAGGTGGCGGGGGACAACGAGAGTGATGGAGATGATGAGGATGATAAGGGTGATGGGAACAATGGAATGATGGGGATGACAGAGACTATGGGGGTGATGGGGGTGTTGGGGGCAATGGGAACAATGGGAGCAATGGGAACAGTGGGGTGGACAGAGATGATGGAGATGATGGAGATGATGAGGAATCACGATAAAGGTGATGGGAACAATGGAATTATGGGAATGACAGACACTATGGGGGTGATGGGGGTGTTGGGGGCAACGGGAAAAATGGGAGCAATGGGAACAATGGGGTGGACAGAGATGGATGGAGATGATGCAGATGATGATGATAAGGGTGATGGTATCAATGGAATGATGAGGGATGATGGGATGATGGAAATGAGGGGACAACGGGGGATGAGGGGGAAGAAGAGAACAGTGGGGACAATGAGAGTGACAGGGATGGTGGGGACAATGAATGGTGTGAACGGGAGGTGACAGAGACAATGGTGGTCATGATGGGATGATGGGGACAAAGGGGATGATGAGATGATGGGATGGTGGGGATGAGGGGGATGGACAATGGGAGATGACAGGGATGATGAGGGTTACAGGGATGATGAAGATGACAGGGATGATGCTCACCATGGAGACAATGGAGATGGACAATGGGGATGATGGGGAACGACACAGATGATGGGAGCAAGAGGGGTGACAGGGCCAATGGGAACAAGAGGAGTGATGTACATGGCAGCAGTGATGGGAATGATTGGGGTAAGGGGGATGATGGGAATGATGGGGATGGGGGTGATGGGGACAATGGGGTGAGAGGACGATAGAGATGATGGGGATGATGGGAAAATGGGGTGACTGATGATGAAGATAACGGGGATGAAAGGGACGAGGGTGATGCTGCTCACCTTGCACATGGAGGAAGGCGCGTGCCGTGTGCTGCCCGGCGCTGCTCCGTGCCCGGCACTCGTAGTGCCCGGCGTCAGCGGGCTCGACCGCGGCCAAACGCAGCGTGCCACCCTGAACCACAGCCTGCGGCGGCAGCGCACCTGCAGGGACACGGCCTGCCATCACCCCTGCTCGCCGTGTCCCCCCACCCGGTCCCGGTGTTCCCCCCTGTCCCCAGCGGGCACCTACCGAGCCACTCAAGGGTGGGCTGGGGGCTGCCGGTGACCACGCAGCGGAACTCGGCCGGCTGCCCCGGTGCCACGCTCAGCTGCGCCGGCTCCACGGTGGCGGTGGGGGCGCTGGCGGTGCCAGCTGCAGTGAGACCCGGGGTGGGCTTAGGGCTCGCCAGGCCCCCCGGTGCTGTCCCCAGGCGGTGGGAAGCGGGGTGGCGTGGCACAGCCAGCAGCAGGGTGCACGTGGAGCCCCTGCATGCAGCGGGTGGGGGGAGCATGCGGACCCCCAGGAGCCCTGCCCTGGTGACTTACCCGGTCTGTGCCCCTCCATGAACTCAACGGGTCCATAGAACATCTGAGTCTTTGAGGCAGCTGCAGGAGGGAGTGGGTCTCAGGGGAGTGTGCCCATCACCTTGGAGTCCAGGCACCAAACCTGCCCACCACCCTGGTGTACAGGCACCAAACCTACCCATCACCTTGGCATATAGGTACCAAAACTGCCCATTGCCCCAGTGTCGTGGCACCAAGTGTGCCCACCACTCCATTGTCTGGGCATTCAATGTCCCCATCACCCCAGCACCTGGGCACTGTCACCACAGAGCCAGGGTGGTGAGCGTGCCCATCACCTGAAAGACTGAGAACCAAGCAAACCCATCAGCCTGGCATCCAGGCATTGACTGTGTCCATCACCCTGGCATCTGGGCATCAACCTCCAAACAGCAAGCGTGTCCATCAAACCCAACGTCTGGGGGCCAAGTGTGACCACCACACCTTGCCTTGGCACTGCGTGTGCCCATCACCCTGCTGTCTGGGCAGTCGATGTGCCCATCACCCTGGTGCTGCCCATCACCACGGGGTGAGCCAGTGTGGGGGCTCACCCTGGACGTAGAGCGTGGCCGTGCCCTGGTCCATGTCCAGCATGTTGGAGCCGGTGCAGACGTAGACCCCGGCGTCCTGGGGCCGCACGTTGCGCAGCGTCAGGATCCCGTTGAAGTCCATGGCGCCTGCCGGCAGCGTCCCGTGGTTCTGCCGTGTCCACACCAGCGTGTAGGCAGGAGACTGGGGGGACACAGGTGGGGAGGCCGCTGGGATGATGGGCATATGGTGGGAGACATGCCCAGCTGTGCACCCATGGGGGAGAGGTGGCACCCAGGGATGTCCCACTGAGCTACGTAAGGACCCAAGGGGGCTTGGGGGGTTCCTGTGCTCCGGGTGTCCCCATGAGCACATCCTCGGGTGTCCCTTTGCTCTGTAGGACCAGCTGGGCACCCAGGGGCATCTCCACACCCTGAATGTCCCTGCACACACCCTGCAGCACCCCTGCCATGCCGTGCCCGCTTCCCCTCACCTTGCTCTTGGCGGTGCAGACGAAGGTGACATCGGCGCCGGGCTGCACCCGCTGCACCCTCTTCTCCTCCACGGTGACGGTGATGGGCTTGTCGGGGGTCTCTGTGCCCGCACAGAGAGGTGAGGCTCGCTCCCACTCCTGCCTCCCCTCCGTGCATGTCCCCCCTCTCGGTGACAAGGACCTACCGGTGACAATGATCTCGGCGCGGCTGGCATTGCTGTGCCGGAGGTTGCGGCAGGAGCAGACGTAGACGCCGGCTTCAGAGGGCTGGATGCTGGGGAAGTGCAGCTCCTCACCTGGGGGGACAGGCAGGTGACACCCCACACCCTGGGCACACCCCGATGTCCCCCCCGGAGCCACCCAGTACCTTGGCGGCGGCTCTGGGCGCCCTCGGGCAGGGGCCGCCCGTCCTCTCGCACCCAGTGGTAGTAGAGCGGCGGGTCCCCGGTGGCGTGGCAGCGCAGGGTGACAGCGCTGCCCTGCGACACCGCCGTGCGCTGGGGGTGCACACGCACGGCCAGCGCCGGGGGTGGCCCCGCGGGGACACAGCCCTGCCCCCGCACCGTGGGGTCACCCGTGTAACCGGGGGCGCAGCTGCGGGGAACAACGGGGGCACCGGGTTTGGGGGAGCCCAGTGGGGTGCAAATGGCAGGAGGTGTATCGGGGTGGGTGCTGTGGGGTGTGTATGGGGATGAGCATTCTGGGGTACACAGGGTGGGTATAGTGGGGTGAGCACACCATGGTGAGTACATCAGGATGAGTATAGCGGGGTGGTGACTGTGTCAAGGCGGGTATAAGGGTGGGCACTTTGGGGTTTCTCCACTGGGGCGAGGCCATCGGGGTAGGTGCACTGTGCATTGGGGTGCTTACGTCAGGCTGAGCCCTTCAGGATGCAAAATCTGGGGTGAGCTCATAAGGGTGAGTACCTTGGGAGGGTGAAGCAGGGGAACATTGGGGTGGCTATATTGGGGTGAGTGTATTAGGGTGGGTATATTGGGAAGCACTTTGGGGTGGGTGTGAAAGGGGAAGGCCATTGGGGTGGGTATATCTGGGTGCATCAGTTGGGGTGAGCATATTGGGGTGCAGATGTCGGGGTGAGTACACAGATACTCTTCAGGATGCATGCATTGGGGTGAGCACATTGGGTGGGCACAGGAGGAGTACATTGGGGTGGGTAATGTGGGTGGATAAATGCGAGTGAGCCCATCAGGGTACGTGAAGGTGAGACAATGCAGGTGGCTTTTGGGGATAGGTATATAAGGGTGACTCAGTCAGGGTGGGGTTTTGGGGTGGGTAAATGGGGATGAACCCATCAGGGCAGGTATAGCAGAGTGCATATATGGGGGTGAGGCCATGGAGGGGGTTTTTGGAGGAGTATATTGGGGTTGTTTCTGGCGAGGGGTATATTGGGATGGGGTTTGGGGGTGAGGCCATGGAGGGGGTTTTTGGAGGGGTATATTGGGGTTGTTTCTGGCAAGGGGTATATTGGGACAGGGTTTGGGGTGAGCCCATGGGGTGGGTTTTTGGGGCAGGTTTCGGGGTGCCAGCAGCCTCACCGCTCGCAGTACTGCCCGCTGTAGCCCGGCTCGCAGGCGGTGCAGCGGTACCCGCCGCCTCCCAGGCTCTCACAGGTCCTGGAAAACCTGGGGGACAGAGCAAGGTGAGGGCACGTGCCTTCCCTGGCAGCCAGCCCAGCACCCCCCGCCCAGCACAGGCACCCACTGGTTCTCGGGGTACGGGAGGGGACAGGCGCAGGGCTGGCAGTCCTCGGGGGTCCCGGCGGTGGCGTCCCCGTAGAAGCCGGGGGCACACTGGTCACAGAAGTCCCCTGCCGTGTTGTGCAGGCATCCCTGGGGGATAGTGGGGGCACAGATTGGGGGTGTCAGGGCTGGGCTAACAGCACGGCTCCCCCAGAAGATTCGGAAGGTGAGGCCTTACGGAGCAGGCGCCGCTCTCGGGGTGGCAGCTCTCGGAGTGGCCGTTGCACTCGCACAGCTCGCAGTGCCCCAGGTACAGCCCCCCGCCGGTGCGCGTGTACCCGGGGGCACAGTCCTGCGGGGAGGGACAGCGCTGGCACCCCCTCAGCCTGGGCAAGGCGCCGGGCAGGGGTGAGGAGGGGGCTTGGGGGACAGGTGGGTGGTGGTGTGGGTGCTGGGGGGTGGCGAAGAGTGATGGGGGTGATGGGAGCAATGCTGGGGGGAGGATGGGGGAGTGATGGCAATGATGGGGGATGCTGATGGGATGATGGAGAGTGGTGGGATCAATCCTCCCTACTGAAGGGAGAATTGAGGGGTGATGGGGGTGATACTGAAGGGAGATTTGAGGGGTGATGGGGGTGATGGGGGTGATACTGAAGGAGGACTGGGGGGTGATGGGGGTGATACTGAAGGGAGGATTGAGGGGTGATGGGGGTGATACTGAGGTGATGGGGGGTCGGGGACAGATGGATGATGATGGGTGGGCTTGGGGGTTTGATTGAGGATGCTGGGGGTGATGCTGGGTGGGAGTATTTAGGGGTGATGCTGGGGAAGATGGGGAGGTTCATGTGGGGTCATGGGGGGTCACAATGGGCGTGTTATGGGGCTGATGGGGGAGTGATAGGGGGGTGCTGGGGGTACTGGGGGATGCTGGGGCCTGATGGGCAACGATGGGACTGCTGGTGATGACGATGGTACAGTGATGGAGGGATGATGGGGGAAGTGCTGGGGGTGATGGAAGGTGATGAGGGGGTGATACTGCAGGGAGAATGGAGGGGACACAGGGGTGAGGGTGGCAGGGTGATGATAGGTTGATAGGGGATGAGAGGGTGGAGAGATGATGATAGGGGGTGATGGGGGGATGATGATGGGGGATGCTGGAGGGATGATGCAATGCTGGGGGCGTGATGGGGGGATGGAGGGTGATATTGGCCATGAGTGGGGGATGCTGGGGTTGATGATGGGGACAATGATGAAAAGAGTGATGGTGGTGATGGAGGATCACCCTGGACTGGTGGTGAGATGCTGGGGGGTGATGAGGAGATACTGGGGAGGAGGGCAGGGAGGTGATGGGGGTGTTGGGGTGACACGGGGAGGGGCTGGGCTCACCTGGCAGGACAGCCCGTGGTATCCGGGGGGACAGCGACACTCCTCCACCTCGGGGGCTGGGGGCAAGCCGGGCTGGGGGGGCACGGCCGTGTCCATGGCCACGTCGGCGATGGCGGCGGCGGCCGTGCTGGTGGAGTAGGTGGCTCGGATGAGGATCTCATCCAGGTCGGCCAGCGCCATCAGCAGGTGCTCCCGTGTTGCTGGCTGCCCGTCTGGCCGCTGCCAGTATTGCTGCGGGAACGGGGGGTTAGCGGGGCACACGCTGTGGGACAGGGGGACATCAGGGACAGAGGCTGCCCAACACCTCCTACCTCCCGGAAAACGATCTCGAAGGCCTGGGGGGTCCGTGGGGTCAGGTCAGGCTGGTAGGCCACCAGCGTGATGTCATTGCCCTGGGACAAGGGGGACAAGGAGGTCAGGGGGTCCTGGTGTCACCCGCTGTGTCCCTGTCCCACCCCAGCCACGCCCCCTTACTGTGATCTGGACGTCGGCGTCGGGCAGGGGGGCTCCCTGTCCCCCCGGGGTGTAGGTCAGGGTGTAGCGCAGCCGACCGCCGTAGGAGCCCACCTGCACCGGGATGGGATCATGGGATCATGGGATCGATGGGATGGGATGGGATCAGTGGGATGGGATGGGATCAGTGGGATGGGATGGGATCAGTGGGATGGGATGGGATCAGTGGGATGGGATGGGATCAGTGGGATGGGATGGGATCAGTGGGATGGGATGGGATCAGTGGGATGGGATGGGATCAGTGGGATGGGATGGGATCAGTGGGATGGGATGGGATCAGTGGGATGGGATGGGATCAGTGGGATGGGATGGGATCAGTGGGATGGGATGGGATCAGTGGGATGGGATGGGATCAGTGGGATGGGATGGGATCAGTGGGATGGGATGGGATCAGTGGGATGGGATGGGATCAGTGGGATGGGATGGGATCAGTGGGATGGGAGGGGATGGGATGGGATGGGATGGGATGGGAAGGACAAATGGAAGAGGATGGGCATGATGGGGACAGTGATGGGCATGGGGAAGGTGATGAGATGAAATAGGGAAAATAGGGATGAGGAAGAGGAGAAGGAAAAGCGAGAGGGGAAAGTGGAAGGGGAAAAGGGAAAGGGGAAAGAAAGAAGATAGGGATGAGGAAGGGAAGAGGATGGGGAGGGGAGGGGAGGGGANNNGAGGGGAGGGGAGGGGAGGGGATGGGGAAAGAGGAGAAAGAAAAGAATGGGGATGATGATGGGGACAGGGGATGGCACAGAGTAGGGATGAAAAAGGCAAAAATTATGAGAAAAGGGGAAAAGGGAATGGAGAAGGGGCAAAGGAGAAAAAGACAAAGTGAAAATAGGAAAAAGGGAAGGGAAAGGGGAAAAGGAAGAAGAAAAAGGAGAAGGGCAGAGGCAAGGAGGCTGTGCCCCCCCCAGACAGTGCCCAGGGTGCCCATGGGGAGGGGGTGCAGCCCCTGGTGGGGCATTCCCATGGCTCCCAGGGGTCACCCGTTACCTTGTCCCCCTGGTAGGGAGGTGGCAGCTGCCAGTAGTAGGAGTCAGGGGGCAGCTCCCCGAAGCGCTCGTAGGTCAGGTGGGGCTGGGGGTGCCCCGGCTGCACCCCAAAGCCGCTGCTGACGCGGGTGCTGCGCTGGCGGTTCACCAGGGCGAACCCCTGGGCATCTCCCGGGGCAAAGGACGTCCGGATCTGCGGGATCGAGGGGTGAGAGGGGTCTGGGACAGCTGGGGACACCCTGGGGACGTGTGGGGACAAGAGGGAACACTCACGGTGCCACGGGCGAAGGCAGTGCTGGCGCAGTGCTGAACGATGCCCATGCAGAAGCAGGGCAGGCACCCAGCTGGCTCATCCCCGCTCAGGTGGAAGTGGTGGGGACGGCACGTGGCACAGTGGGGACCCTCCACGTTGGCCTGGTGGGGGGAGACAGCATGGTGACATTGCCCTGTCACCCTTCCTGGGGTTGGGGACACACACACAAGACTCACCTTGCAGTGGCACTGCCCGTTGGCATCGCAGCCCTCGCCGGTGCTGCCTCGTGGGTCACACTGGCATTGTGCGCCGGGGACACCAGGCACTGAGGGGGGACACAGTCAGCCACAACCCCCCTCGGTGCCACCGCAGGGGCCACCACTTTGTCCCTGCCCTGTGACACTCACCTCGGCATGGCTCTCCCCGCAGCGGGTCCCCCACATACCCGGGCAAGCACCTACAGAGGGACAAATCCAAACGAGGCAGTGAGGGGAGTGTTCACCCCAAAACCACCCCCTGCCCCATCCCAGCGTCCCTGTCACCTCTCGCAGAGGCGCCCGCTGTGCCCTGGGGCACAGGCACTGCACGTGGGCTGCCTGTCCGTGTCCTCGAAGCAGATCTTTGTCACCCTGCGGAGGGGACAAAGGCACAGGTGACACCCAGTCATTGTCCTCAGGGATGGGTCTGACCAGGGAATGGCACCTACTGGGTGTCCCCATGGGGTCCGTGGCAAGGACAGGGCTGGCAGTCGCCCGGGGTGCCCCGGGTGGCATCGCCGTAGTAGCCAGGTTGGCACTTGTCACACTGGGGACCCTCGGTGTGGTCCCGGCAGCCCTGTAAACAAAGGGGGTGATGGCATCGCTGTCCCTGCCGTGGGAGCCCCCGGGAAGTCCCCTGGGTGTCCCCAGCTGACCTGGCAGACTCCGGTGTCAGGGTGGCACTCGCTGGCATGGCCGTGGCACTGGCACGGCTCGCAGGTGCCCAGGTAGAGCCCGGCGCTGCTGCGGGTGTAGCCGGTGTCACAGTCCTAGAGGGGACAGTGGCAGTGGGGTGGGACACGGCTCAGCATCCCCACAGTGGCAGTGAGGGGACCCGAGGGTCTCACCTGGCACGAGGCCCCGCGGTACCCGGGGGGGCAGGCACAATCCTCCACCTCCAGCGCGGGCGGGCGGCCGGTGGCGTGTGGCACTGCCACGTCCAGGGTGACATCGGCCAGGCTGCGGGGCCAGAGGGGGGTCAGCACTGCCCTGCCACCCTGCTGTGTCCCCTCCTGGCTCCACCAGGGGCTCACCCGCTCTCCTCTGGCTGCTCCGAGTAGGACGCCCGGATCATGAGCAGGTCCACGTCGGCCAGGGCCATCAGGAGGTGCTCGCGGGTGGCATCGTGCCCGTCTGCGCGGCGCCAGGCGCCCTGTGCCACACCAGGGTGACATGGGGGTGCCATCCCCCACTGCACCCAGCCTAGCCCCTGGGGCATCCGGGGTGACCTCCCCATGGCAGCCAGCCTGACCCTGGGGCCCCCAGATCAGCCCCCCAGTCTGACCCCTCCACGACCCCTCTCGCTGGGTGTCACACAGGGACCCCTCTCACCTCACGGATGGGCACAGTGACAGTGGTGGGCACACCGGCGGGGGGGGTGACGCTGGAGAAGTGCTCCAGGAGGATCCCATTGCCCTGGAGCAGGACGTCAGGGTGCCGGGGGGGCAGGGGAGCGCCAGCCGGGGCCCGGTGTGTCACCGTGTACCGCAGCTCCCCGCCGTACGCCGTCACCTGCGGGGACATTCAGCATGGCTCGGGGCCACCCGCTCCCCGAAGCGGGCGGCGGGGACACGGAGGTGTCCCCGGGGCGGCGGTGTCACCTTGTCCCCGGTGAAGGGCGCAGGCAGCACCCAGTAGAGCACTCCCCGGGGCAGCTCCCGGAAGGCGTCGAAGCGCAGCTCCCGCGGGGACGCGAAGTGTGGCACGGCCCCCGGCAGCCGCGAGCCCGACAGGTTGGCCAGGGGCAGCGGCGCCGAGTCCTCAGAGCTCAGCAGCACCTGGGAGAGGGATTCTGCTGGGCCTGGCATGGCATGGCACTACATGGCACTGCAGGACACTACATGACATTACACAGAGCTACGTGGCATCACTTGGCACAGCATGGCCCTATATGACACGACAAGGCACGACATGTATGTTGTATGACATGTACCACACAGCATGGGTGACATGACATTATGGTACAGCCTGGCACAACGTGGTGCTACACAGCACCCAGTAGAGCACTCCCCGGGGCAGCTCCCGGAAGGCGTCGAAGCGCAGCTCCCGCGGGGACGCGAAGTGTGGCACGGCCCCCGGCAGCCGCGAGCCCGACAGGTTGGCCAGGGGCAGCGGCGCCGAGTCCTCAGAGCTCAGCAGCACCTGGGAGAGGGATTCTGCTGGGCCTGGCATGGCATGGCACTACATGGCACTGCAGGACACTACATGACATTACACAGAGCTACGTGGCATCACTTGGCACAGCATGGCCCTATATGACACGACAAGGCACGACATGTATGTTGTATGACATGTACCACACAGCATGGGTGACATGGCATTGTGGTATGGCCTGGCACCACATGGCATGGCACAGTGTAACACCACAGACCGTGCCATGGCATGGTGACATGTATTGTGACAGTACATGGCATGGCATGGCATGGCACCACACGGCACGACACAACGTATGATGGCACATCGCTGCACGACACAGCAAGACATGGCACAACATGGCATGGCATGACATAGTATGGGCCATCATGGCATGGCATGGCATGGCATGGCACTACTATGGCATGGCATGGCATACCAAGACAATGACAAGACCTGGCATGGAATGGCATGGCACATCAAGACAATGGCAGGACATGGCATGGAATGGCAGAGGATGGCATGGCATGGCATAGCACATGAAGACAATGACAAGACATGGCATGCCATGGAATGTCACATCAAGACAATGACGAGACTTGGCATGGCATGGCACATCAAGACAATGAAAAGACATGGCATGGAATGGCATAGGAAGGCATGGCATGGCATAGCACATCAAGACAATGCCAAGGCATGGCATGGAATGGCACGGCACATCAAGACAATGCCAAGGCATGGCACGCCATGGCCCGGGGTGTCCCGCCTGTCCCGTGCCGCGGGTACCTGGTGGCGGTGCCAGGCGGAGCTGGCGCAGGAGCGGGACAGCCCCATGCAGAAGCAGGGCAGGCAGCCCGCGGGGTTGGCAGCGCTCAGGTGGAAGGTGCCCGCGGCGCAGGAGTCGCAGAGCCGGCCACGGACGTTGGGCTGGGGGCACAGGGCGGGCAGGGGTGAGCAGGGAAAGGGGTGGGATGGAGAGACTGGGTACCCCAGGGAGCAGCTGGGTGCCATGGGGGTCAGACTGAGTGTTATGGGGGATGGACTGGGTCACACTGGGGAGGGACTGGGTGCCACGGGGGGGTTGTCATTGGTGCTGGGGTGGTTGGACTGGGCACCCCCTGGGTGTTATGGGCGATTGGAGAGGGTCCTGCTGGGAGGTTGGGCTGGGTGCCATGGGGCAGGGGGTGGGATTGGTGCTGGGTGGATTGGCTGGCACCCCAGGGATTGGACTGGGTGCTATGGGGGTGGGACTTGGTACTGTGTGAGGGTGGGACTGGTTGCCTCAGGGGATCTGGACTGGGTGCCATGGGGCAGAGGTAAGAGGAGTGCTGGGGCAGGGACCGGGTACCTGGGACCAGGCTGGTGCAGTGGGGGATGGCAACACCCAGACCCCCACTGCCCCCCTGCTGTACCCACCAGTATTGCCCCACTGTCCCCCCAAGCCCCCTGCCCTCACCTTGCAGCGACAAGTGCCACCCGCCTCGTCCTGGCCCCCGCGGGCATCACACTTGACGAGCTCCTGGCCTGCAGAGACTGAGGGTGAGGGTGGGGGGCACCCAAGGGTGCAGGGACCCCCAACCAGCACCCTCCACTCACCAATCGGGGTGCACTTGCCACCCGGCTGGATGGGGTCTCCTTCATAGCCTGGGGCACACCTGTGGATGGGTGGGGGACAGGTGGGCGATAGGGGTTGAGGGGTGGGGGTGTCACATGGGGGGGTTATGGGGAGGGGCCCCCCACCCACCTCTCGCAGCGGCGGCCGGCGTAGCCAGGGGCACAGGCGTCGCAGGTGGCCTGGCCATCTGTGTCCAAAAAGCAGGACTCCGAGAACCTGCGGGTGACAATGACGGTGACGCCAGGGCGGTGACATCGGGGGCAGGTCCCTGGGGTCGGCACCCACCTGCGAGATGGCTCCGTGTAGGGACAGGGACAAGGGTGACAAGCGGTGGCTGTGCCCTTGGTGGCATCGCCGAAGAAGCCGGGTTTGCACTTCTCACACTGGGGACCCTCCATGTTGTGCTGGCAGTTCTGGGAGGGGGACACAAGTCACAGGGGAGTGGTGATCCTGTGCAGTGTCCCTGTCCCCTTGTCACCTCATCAACCCCTCACTCCTTACCAAGCAGTGCCCAAAAACGGGGTCACAAGTGCTGGAGTGGCCGTGGCAGCCACAGCCAGAGCAAGTCCCCAGGTAGGGTCCCCTCGTCACCCGCTCAAAACGGGGGGCACAGCGCTGGCACGACAGCCCCGTGTAGCCCACGGGGCACCTGGGGACAGAGCGGTGTGACAGTGGCATCACAGCAGCAGTGGCACTGAGCCCGTGAGCTTGCTGCCAGCGCTCACCTGCACTCCTCGACGTCGGCAGCCGGGCCCAGGCCGGTGTCTGCAGTGCTGGTGATGTCCATGGCCACGTTGCTGAGCCCCACGCTGGCCATGCGCCCGTCGTACACCGCGCGGATGAAGATGCCCTCCAGCCCCTGCAGCACCAGCAGCAGCAGCTCCCGGCTCACCGGGGCACCCTGCTCGTCCTCCCAGTGGTCCTGCCAGGATGGTGACAGCAGTGTCACAGCAGGGTGATGGTAATGCTGGCATCACCCACCGGCCACCACCGGCACCAGTGCCCACCATCACCATCATTGCTACCAGCATCACCCACCCACCACCAGTATCACCCACCCGCCATCAGTATCTCCCATCCACCAGTATAACCAGTGTCACCCACTCCCAACCTGCATCACCCACCACCACCACTATCACTCATCCACCACCACCATCATCATCACCCACCCACCCTCAGCATCACCCACCCATCCCCACCATCACTCATCTACCACCACCACCATAATCACCCATCCATCCCCAGCATCACCCACCCATCCCAAACATCACCCATCCACCTCCATCATCACCCACCCATCTCCAGCATCACCCACCTATCCCAAACATCACCCATCCATCCCCAGCATCACTCATCCATCCCCAGCATCACTCATCCACCACCACAACCATCATCACCCACCCATCTCCAGCACCACCCACCCATCCCCACCATCACTCATCCATCACCACCCGCATCACCTCCCCACCACCACCCTCCCTTCCCACACCCACCTCGGTGAGGGGCACGTGCCGCCGGTTGAGGACGTCTGGCTGGGTGTCACCGGCACGCGCCCGCAGCTGGCGCCCGTGGCCCCGCAGCAGCACGTCGGGGTGGGCGGTGGGCTCGGGGGGCCCCCGGCCCAGCCGGTACCGCACGCCGTAGCTCAGCGCTCCCCCGTAGGCGTCCGCCTGGCAGCACAGCGGGCTGTCAGCGGCCATGCCACTGCAGTGCCCAGCCCTGACCCCGCCCCGGCATCACCTTGTCCCCAAGGAAGGGCTCTGGCAGTGCCCAGAAGGCGTCGAGCGCCAGGAAGCGGCGGGACAGGTCCAGGAGCTGGAATTCCTCGGCGCCCACGTCCACGTGGAGTTGAGTGGCTGAGAGCACCGGTGCGGATGGCGCTGCCGGCACCGTCACATTGACACCTGCAAGGAACACGCTCAGCCCCTGCTGCGTCCCCTGCCCCGGCCCCTGTCCCCTGCCCCATCCCTGCCCCATCCCCTGTCCCCACAGCTCACCCTTGAAGTCGTCGGGGCGGTTGAAGCGCAGCTGGAGGCGGTGGCGGTGCCGGGAGGTGGCGCGGCAGGAGGTGGTGACGCCGAAGCAGAAGCAGGGCAGGCAGCGGGATGTCCCCGTCACCTGGAAGTGGCCCTCGGGACATGGCCCTGTGGGATACGAGACAGTGGGTGATGGTGACAGTGCCACGGTGGGATTGGTGGCACAGAGAGGAGAGGGGCTGCTCACCAGGGCGGGTGACGGTGAGGATGCTGTCAGGGATGCCAAACACCATGCCCAGGGTGTTGATGGCCTCGCAGGTGTAGGCGCCTTGGTCAGCTTCCTTCACGTCCCGGATTGTCAGGGTGCCCTGCCCAGCCTCGCTCACGATCGAGACCCTGTGGGGCACGTTTGCTACCCAGAGCCTGGCACAAGCAGACCCCGGCACACCGGGGAGCCACGCACACCCCGTACCCAGCACATGCAGCACCTGGCACACCTGGGGCTCTGCACACGCAGTACACCCAATACACCCAGTGCCCTGCACACCCAGTGCCCTGCACACCCAGTACACCCAGTGCCCTGCACACCCAGTGCCCCACACACCTGGCACCCAGTGCCCTGCACACCCAGTGCCCTGCACACCCGGTGCCCCGTACACCCAGTGCCCCACACAGCTGGCACCCAGTGCCCAGCCCATTCCCTCTGCATGACCGCTCACACCCCGGCCCCACCTCAACCTCAAGCCCCTCCCATTGTATAAGCCCCGCCCACCACAGTCACACGTGCCTGCTGGTCACGCCTGTTTGCCAAACCCCGCCCATTCAGACCACACCCTGCACAGAAGCCCCGCCCCGAGGCTCGCCCCAGCACCTCCGCCCCAAACAAACCCCGCCCACACAGACCCCACCCCAAGCAGAAGCTCCTCCCATCACAGACCACACCCAATCAGAAGTTCCTCCCATAGCCAGCTGCGCCCCTTCCTCCAATCCGCAACCAGCATCCCTTAGGCCCCGCCCTCGGCCCCGCCCACCTGTGGCTGCTGGGGGTGTGTCCCCAGTTCAGGCGCCAGGTGACAATGGGGGTGGGGACACCGGTGGCTACGCAGGTGAAGGTGACGGTCTGGCCTGGCACCGCCCTCACCGACTCCCGCGGCAGCGTCACCACCTGTGGGGGCACTGCCACCGGCACCCCGTCACTGTCACCGCCACCGCCACCCCGTCATTGTCACCGCCACCGCCACCCCGTCACTGTCACCGCCACCGGCACCACCCACACCGCACAGCACCCCGGGGGCACAAGGACACTGCCACCGCCACTCCATCATTGTCACCGCCACCGCCACCCCGTCATTGTCACCGCCACCGGCACCACCCACACGGCACAGCACCCCGGGGCACAGGGACACTGCCACTGCCACTCCGTCATTGTCGCCGCCACTGGCGCAGTCACCACCCACCCCAGGTGTCAAGGACACTGTCACTGTCACCCCCATCATTCTGCACTGCCACTACCATTGGCACCACCTGCCCTGCTGGCACCCCAGGGAACTGGGACACTGCCACTGCCACCCTGTCATTGTCACCACCACTGATACCATCTGCTCTGTGTGGCACTGCTGGAAGATGGGGAGACCCACCTGGGGACAGGTTCTTTGGCACTGTCTCCAGTCCAGCTTGGGGACAGGGTCCGTAGCATGGTGGCCAGCGCCGTGCCACAGTGCCAGTGTCCCCAGTATGGTCCTGTGGCATTGGCTCAGGCACAGAGTCCCCAGCCCAGTGCCATGGCACAATGTCCCCAGGCACAGTGTCAGCAGCCTGGTACCATGGCACAATGTCCCCAGCCCTCTGCACTGGCACAAGACCCCCCGGGCAGTGTCCCCAGCCTGGTGTCACAGCAGAGGGCCCCTGGCACAGCTCAGACACAGCCCCGTACCCCGAGGACAGCTTGGGCACAGCGTCCCTGTCCTGCTGCCACAGCCCCCCTGGCACAGCATGCCCAGCCCAGCCCGGGTCCCCGTGTGCCCTGCCTGCCGAGCTGTCCCCGAGCTGTCACTCACCACATCCGACCTCGTCGCTGCGGTCGGGGCAGTCGGGCTCCCTGTCGCACTGGTAGCTGGCTCGGATGCAGCTCCCGCTGGACACGCACCGGAATTCCGCCGGCCCGCACGCCGCGCCGGGCGCCTTGGTGGCTGCAGGGGTCACGGCACGGCGTCAGCCGCGTCCCCGTGTGCCCGCGGGCGGCCCCGAGCCCCCGTACTCACGGCAGTCGCTCTCATCGGAGCCGTCGCCGCAGTCGTTCTCGCCGTCGCAGCGCCACAGCTTGAGGGCGCAGTGCCCGTTGTCACACTTGAACTCGTTGGGCTCGCAGGGGGACGGGGTGCCTGGGGGCACGGGGCAGGTCAGCACCCAGAATCAGCTTGGGAAAGACCTTTGGGATCACTGGTGACCCACCACCACCTTGTCACCCAGACCTTGGCACTGAGTGCCACATCCAGGCCCAGGGACAGTGACCCCACCACCTCCCTGGGCAGCCCCTTCCAGTGCCCAACCACCCTTTCTGTGTGCAGCTTGTTCCTAATGTCCAACCCTAACCCCTCCTGCACACCTCAGGGCTGTGTCCTCATCCTGTTCCTGGCTCTCTGGGAGTTGAGCTCAGCCCCCACTGGGCTGCCCCTTCCTTTCAGGGAGTTGTAGAGATATAAGGTCCCCCCTGAGCCTCCTTTTCTCCAGGGTCAGGAGGGTTAGGAGCTCCCCAGCTCCCTCAGCTGCTCGTCACAGGACTTGTGTTCCAGACCGCTCACCAGCCTTGTTGCCCTTCTCTGGACACGCTCCAGCCCCTCCATGTCCTTCCTAAATGGGGGGCCCAGAGCTGGACACAGCACTCGACGTGCTGCCCAACCAGTGCTGAGCACAGGGGAAGAGTCCCTGCCCTGCTCCTGCTGGCCACACCATTCCTGATCCAGGCCAGGAGCCACTGGCCTTCTTGGCCACCTGGGCACACTGCTGGCTCGTGTCCAGCCTGCTGTCCCTCAGTCCCTGCAGGTCCCTTTCTGCCTGGCTGCTCTCCAGCCACTCTGTCCCCAGCCTGCAGTGCTGCAGGGGTTGTTGTGGCCAAAATGCAGAACCTGGCACTTGGACTTGTTAAACCTCACATCAATGGATCCATCCCTTGGATCCAGCCTGTCCAGGTCCCTCTGCAGAGCCCTCAACCCTCCAGCAGCTCCACACGTGCACCCAGACCATCAGTAAAGCTATTGCCCATGCCTGGGCCCACCACGGATCCCTGGGGGACACGTCTGGTGACCCGACACCCACTGCACCATCCCCTGGCACTCAGAGTGAACCTGCCCGAGCCATGGTCTGCCTGCCGTGCCAGGAGTTCGCCATGGCAGACAGCGTCCCAGGCTCTGCTGAAGCGCAGGGGGAGCCCCCCAGATCCCTGGTGACCCCAGGACCCACCGCAGGCGTCCTCGTCGGAGCCGTCGGCGCAGTCGCGCTCCCCGTCGCACAGGTAGTCCCGGGGCACGCAGCGCCCGTCCCTGCAGGCGGCCTCGCCCCCCTGGCACCCCCTGGCCGCTGGTTTTGGGGGCCGCGGGGTGAAGGGGCGCAGCGGGGACGCTGGGGTGGTGCCCACGGGGACGGTGCTCAGCGGGCGAGTGGTGGCCGGGCGGGCGGTGCTGGGGGACGGCCGTGGGGAGGGCTCTGGGGGCAGAGAAAGGGGGGTTAAGGGGGGAATTAAGGAGAATTAAGGGGTGAAAAGGGAGGAACTGGGTGGGGCTGGAGGGGAGGGGTGCAAGGGGGGCTTATGGGGGGTTGTAGGGGCAAAACAGGGTTATATGGGGATAAAATGGGGTTATATGGGGATAAAATGGGTGTGAGGAGTGTTTACGGGATAAAATTGGGGTGCAGGGGGATTGAAGTGAGAAGTGGGGGTGCAGAGTGGTATTGAGGGGTATACCGGGCAAAAGGGGTGTGGGAAGTGTTCACGGATTGGGGGGAAATGAGGGTGCAGCAGGGTATAAGGGGGTATACAAGAAAAAAGGGTTGCAGGGAATGTTTGTGGGGGTGTGGGGTTAAATTAGGGGCAGGGGGTTAAAGGGGGAAGGGGGGTGCAGGAGGAGACTATAGGAGGGTTACGGAGAGGAGAGGGGGTGCAGAGGAGGAGTGTCAGGCCATGGGGGCAGGGGGCTGCTGGGGACAGAGGAGGTTTTGGGGTGCCTCGCTGCCTCACCACATCCCTCCTCGTCGGAGGCGTCGTGGCAGTCGGGCCGGCGGTCGCAGCGATATTCCAAGGCCACACACTCCCCGCTCCCACAGGAGAACTCCCCCGCCGTGCAAGCGCGTGGCTGGGGGGTCACTGGGGACAGGGAGAGGGCACACGCTCAGGGGGTCACCCCAAAACATCCCCCCACCCCAATTCGGCCGGACACGAGAGCCAGCAGAGAAACCACAGTGGGTTGGGATGCGGTGCTCTGAGGCCTCCGGCCCCAAGCCGCTTCAGAGCACCCCAAAACCCGCCCAGGCTCCCCCCAGAGCCCCTCCCGGGCTCACCGGCTCCCAGGCGGCGGAACTGGAAGCCCTGGGGGGAGGTGTGGTAGGAGGCGATGGAGCCGCTGGCCAGCAGGTCCCGCAGCACCGCCCCGAGCTGCGCCTCGTCCGCGTTGCCCTCCGAGCCCACGTCCAGCTCCACGAACACATCCCCGTCCAGCTGCCTGGGGGACGAGGGGTCAGCGTCCCAAAAGAGCCACACTGCGCCCCCAAATCGGCCCTGAGCCCACAAACTGCCCACATTGCACCCCATGAATTCCGCATCGCCTCCAATCCACCCCGTCGCCTCCAAATGACTCCGTCACCCCAAAACCTCCCTGCACTCCCCAGAGCTCTTCACTGCACCCTGAAATGTCCTCACTGCAACCTAAAAGCCCCTCTTTGCACCCCAAAAAATTCCCATCAGCGCCAATCCACTCCAACACCCACAAAACCTCTGTCTTCCCAAAAGCCCCTCATTGCACCCCAAAAGCCCCTCATTGCACCCCAAAATCTCTTAATTGCACCCCAAAAGGTTCCCATTGTATCCCAAAACATCCCCTTCACCTCCAATCTGCTCCATCTCCTCCAGACATTTCCATCATCCCCAAAACCTCCCTGCACTACCAAAAGCTCCTCACTGTACCCCAAAACTTCCCCATTGCACCCCAAAATCTCCCCAGAGGATGCCTTGCTCTCCCAGACCCCCCTGTTTTCCTGGCCCTCCCAAACCCCCTAAGCCCCCCAAAGCTCCCCAAGCCCCCCCACTCACTTGATGAAGACCACGCTGACCACCTGCTCCCCAGGCACTTTGTAGTACTCTGACTCCAGCTGTTGGGGGGCAGGAAATGAGGGCTCAGGGTGGTCCCTTGGGTGCCCCCCCAGCCCAGCACCCCCCGAGTGCCCCCAGTCCTCACCGTGTCCACCACGGCCTCGGAAATGTCCCGAAACTCCTCGGAGTCAGGGTCCTCCAGCCGCGGGCTGTAGTCGATGCTGCGGGTGAAGTTCACCAGAGCCCGGAAATAAACTGGGGGTGGGGGGTGCCAAAGTTGGGGGATGGGGTGCCAAAACTGGGGGGGTGGCACCTGCACACCCAAAAAATCCCCCCCTGTGACTTCCACCCAGCTGTGACCCCCCCATCCAGATGTTCCTTCTGCTCCCCAGCTGTGTCCGTCCCCCCCCAGTGATTGGGAGCCCACCCCAAAAAGCACAGGAGGAAGGAAAGTGGGGGTGCAGCAAAGGGGGGGCCCCAAAAAGTGTCACTTACTGATCGGGGGGTCGTCCTCGGGCTCGGCCACCACCATGCCCGCGGGCGCGGGGCGGGGCCCGGGCGCTGCCCCCAGGGAGGAGGAGGAGGAAGAGGAAGAGGAGGAGGAGGATGAAGAGGAGACAGAGGTTGAGAGCGGTGCCAGCAGGGACCAGCCCGGGGCCAGGTGCCATCCAGTGTCCCCTTACCGGTGGGTGCCAGCCCGCTGCTGAGAGGCGGGGCCGTGACTGCCGGTGGCCAGGGAACAGCGCTGCCATCCTCCCCGCTGCCATCTGCGGGGCACAGCGTGAGGGTGGCACCCGCCCGCGGGTCCCCAGGTGTGGGCACCCACCCACAGGGACACCCACCCACCTATTCTGGCACCCAGTGCCACCAGATGCCGGTGCCACCCACGATGGGGACCATGTGGTGGCACCGGGGGGGCATCCACACGTGTGACACGCTCCCATGGTGGCACACACCACCTGGTGGCATTTTACTGCCAGATGACACCAGGTCCTAGTGCCATCTGCCCTGGGGACAACATGGGAGCGCTCAGGGTGGTATCTACCCATGGTGACAGCCACGCATGGTGGCATTCACCCACGGTGATGCTCACCCCCTCGGTGCCACCCTGCCACCATCTGCCACCAAATCCTGGTGGCACCTGTGATGGGGGCAGCACGAGTGGCACTCACTCACAGTGACATCCACCCACCCAGTGCCACCAAGGGGCATCAACCACAATGAGGGCAGTGCAAGCAGCATCCAGGGTGGCACCCACATGTCCAGTGCCACCTTAGTGCTGGATGCCATCGGGTCCATTTCCCATCTGCAATGGGGACAGCTGAGCGAGTGGCACCTGTGGTGGCACCAGCTGACGGTAACACCCCCCACCTGGTGCCACCCATTCGTGTCACACCCACCCACGGTGACATTCAGCCAAAGTGACTCCCACTCCTGGTGGCACCGACCCACCCGGTGTCACCTTACCCCAGGTCCCAGTGCCATCCGCGGCGGGGACTGTGCACGTGGCACCCAGGGTGGCATCAGGACCCACCCACCCTGGTGCCCCCGCCGTCCCCTCACCTCCAGAGGCCACCAGGTCCTCGTCATCTGACAGGTGCCGGTAGTAGCGCCGTCCCTGCGTGTCCCCGACGTGATCGGCCACCGTGTCCTCGGGGAAGGCGTCGGCCCAGCCGCGGGCGCCGCCGGTGACCTGCGGGACGGGGCCACCGTGGGACGGGGCCACCGTGGGACGGGGACACCGCGGGACGGGGACACCGCGGGACGGGGCCACCGCGGGACGGGGCCACCACGGGACGGGGCCACCGTGGGACGGGGCCACCACGGGACGGGGACACCGCGGGACACGTCACCCGGGGGGGACGGTGGTGGGGGTGCGTGGCTGTGCGGTGGCGTCACCGGGAAAAGGCAGCGGGATGAGCTCATCACACACCAGCGGCATTCCTGCCCAGACGGCACCGGCACCGGCACCGGCACCGGGACCGGGACAGCCAGCCCGGGATCACCGGCACCGGGACCGCCGGCACCGGGACGTGCGTGTGCAGGCACTGGGGCGTGTGCCAGGTGTGCACACGCGTGTGCAGCGACACGGCAAGTGTGAGCACACACACGTTTGCACTGCTCCGCGTGTGCGCTGACACGGGGACGGGCGCGCTCAGTGACACGGGGGCGCGCGTGCACGCTGACACCCGGCCGTGCACCAGCACAGGCGCGTGCACGCTGATACGTGGCCGTGCGCGCGCGTTTGCGCGCTCCCTGCGCGCACCAACACCGAGGCACGTCCAGGGCCGGCCGTGCACGCGTGTTTGCAGCGGCACGCGTGTGAGCGCACACACGTCGGCAGTCACCCACAGGCGACCGTGCACGAACGCTGGCACCGCCACACCCGCGCCCTGGCACACGCGTGTGCCCCAGCCGGGCGTGCCCCGGTGCCCGCGGGGCCGGGCACACGCGTGTGCGGCGCCCGGGTGCCCCCGCCCCGGCCCCGGCAGGAATCCGTCGCAGCAGCACTTTGCTGTGCAAACAAGCGCCGGGGGATTAGGCGGGCGCTGGGGGGGACGGGACACGGGGGGGACAAGGGGGGGACACGGGGGGGGCACGCGGCCACCGGGATGGGAGGACCCAACACCCCAAGGGGTCTGGGCGGGGAGGCCCCTCGTGGGTGCCAGCCCAGCCCTCGTGCACGGGGAAACTGAGGCACGAGGCCGTGTGTTCTTGGCGTGGCTGCGCTGCTCCCCAGCTGTGCGATGAGCGTGTGGGTGCTCGGCCCCACGTCCCCACGCGTGTACCCCGAGCGAGGGGGCTCTGCCATTGTCCCCACGCGTGCGGGGGCTCTGCCACCGTGTCCCCCACGCGTGCACCGAGCCCGTGGGTGCCAGCCCCTGCTCCCCAACCCCCTGCGTGCCCTGCAATCGCCCCCCACTCGTGCACCGAGCCCGTGGGTGCCCGGCCCCGGCGGGGCAGCCCCGGCCCGGCCGCAGGAAGGGCAGCTGCGTGTCGGGTGTCCGGCGGTGTCCGCGCAGGGTCGCGGACAATCCCCCTCTCCGGTTACCGGAAGCCTCTCCGCGCCGCGGCCCCGCACCCCCGGACGCCCGGGCCCCCCCGGACAGCCGGGTCCCCCCCGCTGCCGCCGGGGCACCGCGCCCGGCCGGACGCCACGGCCCCGCCGCCGCTCACATTTTCCACTCCCCGGCCCAAATCCTGCCCCGCACTCTGGGGAAAAGTTGGGGGGAGGGAGGCGAGGAAGAGGAGGTCGAGGAAGCGCCACCCTGTCCATCTCCCGCTTCCAAACTGCTCCCCAAACTGGGGGAACCTCGCGCCCCCCTCATTTGGGTGCCCCCGCCGGTTTGAGTGCCCGCCCCCGCCGGTTTGGATGTTCCCTCACTAAAATCTGCATGTGGCTCCTCAAATCTCGAAGTGGCCCCCAAATCTGGATGTGCCCCCCCCCGTTAATTCATCCGGGTGAGGAAGAGGAGGTGACGCAGCACAAGAATAATAACCGGGGGGGGGTTATTAATAGCAGTCCCCCCCGGCTTATTGTTCCCCCAAGGTCATGCTAAAAGGTGCTTCCCCCGTGAAAAAAACCCTTCTCCCCCCTCCCGGGGGTCCCCAAGGACTGAGCCACCCCCAGCTGGGGGGGTGGGGGTCACCCCAGGATTTGGGGGGGCTGCCAGCACAGCTGGTGGGATGCTGGTCCCGGGGGGGGCCGAGGCAGCTGCGCTCCCCCTCCCCCCCAGCCGCCCCCGGGATTTGGGGGTGAAACAGCTGCGGGGTCAAAGCCACAGCCGGGCAGGCAGGGGGGCCCCAAATATGTGCCTGCCCTCCGCCCTCCCCCCTGCATTCCTCCCTGCTGGCATTGCCTAATTTATCCCGAAAGGACTCGGGCTGGGGGGGCCGAGCCGGCGGGTTTGGGGTAAATGGGTTTTGCAGGGCACACTCTGGTTTTGGGGGGTGATTTTCTGGGGGGAGGTGGGTGGGGGGGTTTTGGGCAGGGACAGGGGTTTTGGAGAGTGGAGATGAGTTGGGGGGTTTGATGGGTTTTGGGGGGGAAATGGATTTTTGGCGGAAGGGATATATGATTTTTTTGGGGGGGAAACAGATTTAGGGGGGAGATGGATATGGGGGTGGAGATGGGGTTTTTTGGGGGGATAGACAGATTTTCGGGGGAAATTTTTTGGGGGGAGTAGGTTCTTTTGTGGGATAGCAAGACTTTTTGGGGGAGTGTCAGGTTTTCATGGCGAGGGGGAAACCCAGGAGTCCTGGCACGGACCCAGCGTCTGAGCTGACCTTCCTCCCCGCCTTCCTCCTCCTCCTCCTCATCCCAGCCGGGCCATCTTTGGCGATGGGAAAGAGCCGAAGGCAAGAGGCCATGTGCGCTGCGGGCCCGGAGGGTCCCCGCGTGCCCCCGAGCCCTCCCGGGCGGCCCCAAATGCCCCCAGGTAGCCCCAAATGCCCCCAGGTGTCCCCAAATGCCCCCAGGTGTGACAGGAGCCTCCCCGGCAGCGCGGGGCCCCCCGAAGGGGCCGTGCCCCCCTCCGTGCGTGCCCGGGGCACACGCGTGTGCAGGAGCTGTGCGTGGGGTGTCCCCCCCTTCCCCAGCCCTTCCCCCCGGGCAGGGTGATCTTATCGCGCATTCCTGCTTCGCCCTCCCCTTCCCCCCCACCGGATTAACCCTTCGCAGCCCTCGGAGGTGCCACCCCCATGCCCCCCACCCCACGCCAGACCCCTCCGTGGGCCGCGTGGGACCCCCCCACACGTGTTTGGAGGGGGATGTAGGGCCCAGCATCCCGGCCAGGGGGGTGATTGGGCTGCTGGGTCCCCAACCCCCCCCTGTGCCTCAGCAGAATGGGGGGTGGGGGATCCTAAAGCGGGGATCCCCCCCTTTGTCCCCGCCAGCCCCCCCGGGCGTGGGTGGGAGCCCCACGGAGAGCGGGGGGGCCGCGCTGCCAGCACGGCCCCGAGCACAAGGCCCCCTCTGTTCTCCACCCCGGGCATGGGGTGGGGGTGCGGGCGGGGGGGGCACCCCAAAACCAGGATGTAAGTGCCTCTATAAGTGACCTCCACCCAGGGCAGGGTGTGGGGGCGAGGGGGGGCTGGACCACCGTGGATGGATTTATGGGGTGATGGGAACCATCCCCACTCTGGGTCACGGGGGACCCCAACTCCCTGAAGGAACAGCGTGGGGTGATGGGAACCCCCCGGTCGGGGCCCTCACAGGGGGGTCATGGGGACCCCAGTTCCACAGGGGTATAGGGATGGGTGACCCCAAGTACCCCCAGCTGCGGGGGGACCTCGAGCCCCGTAGAGGGCAGGGAGGGGACCCCACACTCCCCATTCCCAGACAGGGCAGGGCACGGGGAGGGGGACCCCACCTCTCCTTTGGGGGGCCGCTGCAATTCCCAGATGGGACAGGGTGGGCCCTGGGGTCTCCACGTGACTCGGGTGCAGGGGGGGACCCCCAGTCCCTTAGGGAGGGGGGCAGGGTGCCGGGAATCCCCTGGTACAGGGGGGACACCCCAATCCCTTGAGGAACAGGGACCCCCACATCTCCTTGGTGTCCAGGGGGACCCCAATTCCGTGATAACAAGGATCCTCAAGTCCTTCAAGAGACACAAACTCCGTGGGGGACCCCAACTCCTACAAGGATCCCCAACTCCGGGGAGGGGGTTCTAACTCCTCTAGGGGACCCCAACTCCTTCAGGGGACCCCAGCTCCGTAGTACCCAAATCCTTTAGGGGATCCCAAAACCGTGTGGGGACCCCAACTCCTTTAAGGGCCCCAAGTACTTCACGGGACCCCAAAACCACAGGGGGCTCTATGGGATTCCCGCTCCCGGGACCCCGATTCCTGTAGGGGACCCCAACCCCACAAGGAATTCCAGCTCCCGGGACCCCGACTCCTTTCTTTGGGGATTCCAGCTCCGTGGGGGGAGACTCCAACTCCTGCACGGGACCTCAGCTCCTTGAAGAGACCCCAAGTCCGCGGGTAGAGACCCCGGCTCCCTTCAGGTACCCCAAATCCTTTAGAAGTCCCCAACTCCTTGGCGGGACCCCAACTCCGGGGCCCCCAACTCCTTTCCGGGACCTCCCAGCTCGGCGAGGGGACCCCCCGCCCCCCGCGCCTCGGGCCCCACTCACCCCCAGGAGGGTCCCCAGCAGCACGAGGGTCCCCAGCGCCGCCGGGCCCCGCCGCCCCATCGCCGCCGCGGCCGCGCCGAGATCTCCGGGGGACAGCGCCGGGAACGGGCGCGGGGACACCGGAACAGCCCCGGGAGCTGGCACTGGGACATGGGGACACCCCCGGGAACGGACACGGGGACATGGGGACACCCCTGGAACTTGTGCAGGGACACCGGGACACCCTGGGGACTGGCACTGGGACACGGGGACAGCCCCGGGAACGGGCATGGGGACACGGGGACACCCCCGGGAACTTGTGCAGGGACACCGGGACACCCTGGGGACTGGCACTGGGACACGGGGACACCCCCGGGAACTGGCACTGGGACACGGGGACACCCCTGGGAACTTGTGCAGGGACACGGGGACAGCGCCGGGAACGGGCACTGGGACACTGGGACACCCCGGGAACTTGTGCAGGGACACAGGGACACCCCCGGGAATTGGCACTGGGACACAGAGACACCCCGGGAACTTGTGCAGGGACACGGGGACCCCCCCGGGAATTGGGACACGGCGGGGGAGGGCACGGGGGCACAGACGGGGGCGCAGGGACACCGTGGGACACCCCACGTAGGAACTGGCACGACAAGGGACACGAGGACACGCCCGGGAACTGGCACGGTGACACGGGGACACCCCTGGAAACTGGCATTGGGACACGGACACACGTGGGACACCCCTGGGAACTTCTACAGGGACACGAGGGGACACGGGGAACACCGAGGGGTGCAGGGACACCGTGGGACAGCTCTGGGCTCTTGCACTGGGACGCAGGGGACACCCCTGGGAACTCTCGCAGGGACAGCAGGGGGACACAGGGAGACACCCGGGGGTGCCGGGACACCTTGGGACACCCCTGGGATCTTGCACCGGGGTACGGGGTATGGGGGACAGCCCTGGGAACTTTTGCAGGGACACAGGGGACAACTCTGAGAACTTAAACTGGGGCACGGGTGTTTTGGGGACATCCCTGGGGACTTCCAGGAGGGCATGAGGGTGTGTGGGGACATGGGGGGACACGGGTGGGCACCTCTGGAAACCTATACGGGGACACGTGGGGACATGGGGACACCGTGGGACGCTCCTGGGAACTTCTCCTGGGACCCGGAGGTGCATGGGGACACCATGGGGCGGCTGTGGGAATCTGCACAGGGACACGCACAGGGACACGGGGCTGAGTGGCGACACCGTGGGACACTCCCGGGAACTCTGTGGGAACACAAGTGCGGGGGGAGAACGGGGATGCACCTCCGGGAACTTTCATGGGGACAAGGGGTGCGTGGGGACACCCCATGGGGCTTTTACAGGGACATGGGGTGCAGGACATCATGGAGCACCCGTAGGAACATTTATGGGGACACGGGGGCCACCTCTGGACAGCTGCAGGGTGACACGGGGTGCGTGGGGACACCGTGGAGCACCTTCAGGGACTGTTGTGGGGACATGGGACAAAATGGGGGTCACCCCTGGGAACTTTTACATGGACGTGGGAGGGCGTGGGGACACCTTGGGACACCCCTGGGAACTTTAATGGGGACACAGGGGTCACCTCTGGGAACCTCTACAGGGTCATGGGGGTGCGTGGGGACGCTGGACAGCTGCAGGGTGACACGGGGTGCGTGGGGACACCGGGGAGCACCTTCAGGGACTGTTATGGGGACATGGGACAACATGGAGGTCACCCCTGGGAACTTTTACATGGACGTGGGAGGGCGTGGGGACACCTTGGGACACCCCTGGGAACTTTAATGGGGACACAGGGGTCACCTCTGGGAACTTTAATGGGGACACAGGGGTCACCCCTGGGAACCTCTGCAGCGTCATGGGGGTGCGTGGGGACACTGGAGGGGCATGGAGAGCTCCTGTGGGAACTTCCAGGAGGCTTCTGGGGGGCGTGGGGACCCCACAGCCCCCCGGGCATGTGAGGAAGTTTGGGAGCAATGGGGGTACCAGGGGTGGGGGGCTATAGGGGCACTGAGGTTTATAGGGTCTGTGGGGGGCACCAGGGACATGAAGTGATATGGGGGGGCAAGGGCACAGGGACCAGGGGCTCTGGGAGGGGGTGCCTATGGGGCCAGAGGGGCTGTATGGGAACATGGGGGGACACAAGGCTGGCTGGGGGGCTGTGGGGGCAGTAGAGGTGATCGGGGGGCTCTGGGGCACAGGGGGTCTGAGAGGAGGGATCTGTGGGGCCATGTGGGGGCTGTAGGGGCCATATGGGGACACCAGGGCCATGGGGACCATGGAGGGCACCTGGGGTGGCTGTAGGGGCTCTGGGGTCCGGGAGGGGAGGGTGTGGGGGGCACTGAGTCCATGAGGGCTGTAGGGGCCATGTGGGCACACAAAGGCACAGGGAACAGGGGGGGTTGTAGGGGTTTGGGGGCTCCAGGGCCCAGGGGTGGCGAGGGGTGTGTGAGGGCAGAGGGGCCCGAGGGGCCACCGGGGGCACAGGGAGTGTGGGCACCAGGGGGCACGGGGTGGTTGTGGTGGCTGAGGGTACAGGGGGGTCGTGGGGCACTCTGGAGGCACGGAGGTGACTGTGGGGCACACAGAGAGATTTGGGGACTGTGGGGGGGTCATGGGGGCTAGGGGGGGCACGGGGGCAGTTAGAGGGACTGTGTGGGGCACTGGGGGACCAGAGGGCCTGGGGTGCACATGGGGCACTCTGGGGGTACGCAGGGGGTGCGGGGCAGTAGCAGCAGCAGGGACAGGGGGTTTGGGATCCGTAGGGTCCCCAGTGGCCGGGTGCCAGTGACACGTCCCCCCAAGGCCAAGGTTAATGTTTAACCCCCGCCAAGACCCAGCTGGGCACCGGGTGCCCGTTCCCAGCCGTGCCCTTGGGGGCTCCGGCGGCGATTTAAGGCCGGCGGGTGCCCGGGACAGCCACACTCGAGCCATGGCTGCCATGCTGAGCCTTGTCCTGCTGCTGGTGGCCGGCGGTGAGGTGTCCCCTGAGCCCCCCCGTGTCCCCCGGCTCGGGCGGGTGCCCGGTGGGTGACGGTGCCGTGTCGTGCAGGGGTTCGCGCCGCGGTGCTGCCCGACGCCAGGGTGGTCAATGGGCAGGATGCGGAGCCCTACAGCTGGCCCTGGCAGGTGAGGGGACACGGCGACACGGGGACACGGGGACACGGGGACACGGGGACACGGGGACACGGGGACACGGGGACACGGGGACACGGGGACACGGGGACACGGGGACACGGGGACACGGGGACACGGGGACACGGGGACACGGGGACACGGGGACACGGGGACACGGGGACACGGGGACACGGGGACACGGGGACACGGGGACACGGGGACACGGGGACACGGGGACACGGGGACACGGGGACACGGGGACAGCGGCACCCGTGCGGGGGGACGGTGGCAGCCAGCGGCGTCTCCCCGCAGATCTCGCTGCAGTACGAGCGGGACGGCACCTTCCGCCACACCTGCGGGGGCACCTTGATCGCGGCCAACTGGGTGATGACGGCCGCGCACTGCATCTCGTGAGGCACCGGGGCTGCGGGACGGGGCTGCGGGACGGGAGAGGGAATGGGGCTGCAGGGATGGGATGGGGAATGGGGCTGCAGGGATGGGATGGGGAATGGGGCTGCAGGGATGGGATGGGAAATGGGGCTGCGGGATGAGATAGGGAATGGGGGCTGCGGGATGGAGCTGCGGGATGGGATAGGGAACGGGGGCTGTGGTGATGGGGCTGCGGGACGGCGCTGCGGGATGGGGGCTGTGGGATAGGGCTGCGGGATGGGATAGGGAATGGGGGCTGTGGGATGGGGGCTGGCAGGCAGGGAGGAGTGTAGAGGGCTGCATGGAAGAGACGCGGGGTGCAGAGGTGGGTGTTGGGGTGCAGAAGTGGGTGTTGGATACGGGGGTGGGTGTGGGGTGCAGCGATGGTGCAGGAAGGGTGCAGAAAGGCACCAGAGGGCAGGGAGGGGTGCAGGGGTCAGTGCAGGAGGGGTGCAGGGAAGGGTGCAGGTGGAGAGGTGAGTGTAGTGGGAATTTGGGGTGAAGGGAGTGCAGAAGGACTGCAGGAGTGGATGTGGGTGCAGAGATGGGTGCAGGAGGGGCTGTGGGGTGCAGAGATGGGTGCAGGAGGGGATGTGGGGCACAAGGGTGCTGCAGTGCAGGGATGGGTGCATGGAGAGGGTTAATGGGGGTACAGCGGGGTCCTGGGTGCAGTGGGGTGCAGCAGCAGGGGTGCAGTGGGGTGCAGGGAGGGGTCCTGAGTGCAAGACGGGGTTCTGAGAGCAGGGAGGGCATTCCCGGTGCGGGGAGGGGTTGTCACATGCAGGAGTGCATGGATGGGGCGAGAAGTGCAAAGTGGGTGCAAGGAAGGGGCTCACAGGGCAGGGAGGTGAATTGGGGCACAGGGTGGGTGCACGGGGAGGTGCAGGGCGGGGGTTCAGGGTGCAGGGCGGGGGTTTGGTGCAGGAAGGGGTTCAGGGTGCAGAGGAGATGGGGTTCAGGGTGCAGAGAGGTGAGTTTGGGTGCAGATTTGGTGCATGGAGTGGTACAGGGCGGGGATTTAGGGTGCAGGGCAGAGCGTTTGGGTGCGTGCAAGTGTCCCGGGTGCAGGAGGGATGCCGAGGGGGGGCCGCAAGCTCTGACCCCGCTTTTCCTGGCAGCAAATCCCGCACGTACCAGGTGGTGCTGGGCGAGTACGACAGGAGCACCGGGGAGGGCCCCGAGCAGACCATCCCCGTGAACTCCGACGACATCTTCGTGCACCCCAAGTGGCTCAGCTTCTGCGCGGCCTGCGGGTGAGCGGGGTCCCCGGGGGGCTGGGGGCGCCGCGCCGCCCCGGCCGCCCCTGTGACCCGTGTCCCTGCGCGCAGCAATGACATCGCCCTGATGAAGCTGCAGCGGCCGGCCGTGCTCTCGGCCGAGGTGCAGGTGGGGCGGCTGCCGCCCGCCGGCTCCGTGCTGCCCAACGGGTACCCCTGCGTGCTCAGCGGCTGGGGGCTGCTCACCAGTGCGTCCGGGAGAGGGGAACGGCCGGGAGGGGTGGGGGGATGGAGGGAGGGA
>NW_024358500.1:842245-887884 GCF_014805655.1 Passer montanus | reverse complement strand
TGGAGGGAGGGATGGAGGGAGGGATGGAGGGAGGGATGGAGGGAGGGATGGACGGATGGATGGGGAAATGGATGGGAAGATGGAAGGAGGGATGGAGGATGGACGGAGGGATGGACAGGGGGATGGATGGGGAAATGGATGGGGAAATGGATGGGAAGATGGAGGGAGGGATGGAGGGATATATGGAAGGATGGAAGGAGGGATGGATGAATGGAGGGATGGATGGAGAAATGGATGGGAAGATGGAGGGAGGGATGGGGGATGTATGGGGAATGGCTGGGGGGATGGAGAGAGGGGATGAGGGATTGGTTGGACATAGGGAATGAACAGAAGGATGGATAGATGGGGGATGGATGGAATGGGATGGGGAGATGGAGGGAGGGATGGTCGGGGAGATGGTTGAAGGGATGGTGGGATGGGGAGGTAAGGGACGGTCAGGTGGAGGGATAGAGAACAGATGGGGAGATGAATGGGGAGGTGGAGGGAGGGTTGGATGGATGGATGGATGGATGGATGATGGATGGATGGATGATGGATGGATGGATGATGGATGGATGGATGATGGATGGATGGATGATGGATGGATGGATGATGGATGGATGGAGATGGATGGATGGATGGATGGATGGATGGATGATGGATGGATGGATGGATGGATGATGGATGCCCGTGGGCACACCCTGGGTGCTCTGATCCCACAGCTGGGGGGTCGCTGCCGGACCGGCTGCAGCAGGCAGAGCTGCCCGTGGTGGACTATGAGCACTGCACCCAGCCCGACTGGTGGGGGGCCCTGGCCATCCGCCGCACCATGATCTGTGCCGGCGGCGCCGAGAAGTCCGGATGCAATGTGGGTACTGCTCTGGGGAGAGGGGGCACATCCCGGGCCCGCTGTGGTGCTCACCCTGCCTCATCCCACACCTCAGGGCGACTCTGGGGGACCCCTGAACTGCCAGGCTGAGGATGGCACCTGGGAGGTCCACGGCATCGCCAGCTTCGTGTCAGCCCTGGGCTGCAATGCCGCCAAGAAACCCACGGTGTTCACCCGCGTGTCCGCCTTTGAGGACTGGATTGAAGAGGTGGGCACAGGCTGCCAGGGGGCAAGGAATGGGATCCTGGGTGGTCAGGGTGCAAAGGTGCCAGAGAATTGGGATATCATGGTGTCAGGATGCCAGGGAGCTTGGGTACCATGGTGCTGGGGAATTGGGATGCCATATCAGGGTGCTGGGTGCCAGGGAAATGGGGTACCAGGGCTCTGGGGTGCTGGGGTACCAGGGCACCAGGGGGAAAAGGGGCCAGGCTGCTGGGCTGCCATGGTGCCAGGGTACTGGTGTAGCAGATTGTTGGGTGCAGAGTGTTGGGGTGCTCTGATGCTGGGGTAGCAGAGAATGGGACTGTCAGGGTGCCATGGTGCTGGGGTACCAGCTGTCAGTGCCACAGTGCCAAGGTAAAAGTGCTCTCGGGTGCTGGGATGCTGGAGTGCCAGGGTACCAGGCTGCTGGGTGCCAGGGCAGTGGGATGCCAAAGTGCCAGGGCACAGATGTGCCACAGCACTGGGGTGCTTGGGTATTGTGGAGCTGAGGAAAAAGGGCTCTGGATTGCTGGGATGCCAGGACAATGGGGCCAGGGGGTGGGGAGTCAGGGTGCCATGGCACCAGGTCTCTGGGGTGCCAGGTTGCTGGGCTGCCACGACAAAGGTTTGCCAGAGCTCTGGGGTGATGGGGTACCAGGGTGCTGCGTTCTGGGGTCCCAGGGAATTGGGGTGTCGGGGCAATGGGGTACCAGGGCTCTGGGTTGCCATGGTGCTGGGGTGCTGAGCTGCTGGGCACTCGTGTGCCAGGCTGCTGAGGTGTTGGGATGCCATAGTGCTGAGGTGATGGGTGCCAGGGTGTTGGGTTATTAGAGCGTTGGGGTGTCAGGGTGTTGGGGTACTGTCCTCCTCTCTTAGAAGCTTCTCCCTTTCAGACCATTAAAAACAACTGAGCATGGCAGCGTCCTTGTCATCGACCCCCCACAGCCTGGCATCAGGCAAATAAACCACAACTGCTGGCACCAGTGTGTCCTTGTGGTCCTTGTGCTGGGGAGGGGTCTGGGGGCACCAGGGGCTGCACCATCACCAGCAGACAGTACTGGGAGCACCCCGATGTGCCCAGTGTCACGGGCATGGGCACCCAGAGACACTCAGACACGACGGGGATAGACACTGAGAGGTGCCCAGATGCCATGGAGATGGCACCCTCAGACACCCAGACCCCACAGGGATGAGCACCTGGGTGCCACAGGGATGGGTACCCTCAGACACCCTGGTGACACAGCACCAAGCACCCCGAAGCACCCAGTGCCATGGGCGTGGGCACCTGCTGCCAAAGGCACCCCAAGACACCTCTGGGTGCCCTGAGCACACCGGCACGGCCCCGGTGCCACAGTGACGGGCATCCAGTGACACCAGGGGGCTGTGCCCCCCCGGGGCTGCGGGACAGCCCCCTCGGGGTGCCCCAGGGCTGGACGCCCGTGGCCGTGGCCCTCCTGGCCTGGCCGTCGCTTCGCAACCGCCGGCACCGGCGCGTGACCAGCGAACAAAGAGCCCTTTCACCGGCGCCCCCGCTGTCACCAGCACCCTGGGACCCCCCAGCCGGCACCCCAGGGACCTCCCCCCACCCTGGGACCCCGCAACCTCGGGCCCTGCAGCACCCCCCAATTCCCGCCGGGATCTGGGTGGAAAATTCCAGCCCCAGGGCTGTATAAGTTTTATGGGCTCCTTGTCACCGTGTCCTCGGGGACCTTTGCTCTCCCGGTGGTGGCCCCGGCGTCGCCTGGCCCGGCAGCCCCTCGCTATCGCCGGCCCTTTGCTCCAGGGGAGGGGGAGGCCGAGCTCCCCCAGCTCGTGACACCCTTGCACAAGTTGGGGCCGCCTGGCACAGGCCCAGGGTGGCGGAAAAGGGGACCCGGCCCAGCGCAGGGGTGAGGGTGGGGGGCACCAGCCGTACCCCCCATGCCATGGGTGTGAATTGTCGTGGGATGGCACCGGGGGGTGACACCTTTGGGAGCAATCACCCTGTGGTGGCAGTGGGGTGCAGGGACAGGTGTGGCAGTGCCAGGGGCTGATGTGGATGCTGTGAGTGCCATGGTGCTACAAGCATGGCACAAATACAGGTGGTACACACCTGGCAGAGGTCCTGTGAGAGAGGGGTGGGTGCTGTGAATGTGGGGTGGGTGCTGTGAGTGTGGGGTGGGTGCTGTGAGTGTGGCATGGGTGCTGTGAGTGTGGGGTGGGTGCTGTGAGGGTGGGATGGGTGCTGTGAGCCTGGCATGGGCACTACAAAGCACGGTGTGAGTACTGTGAGCCTGGCAGGGGTGTTGTGAGCAGGATATGGGTGCTGAGAGCCTGGCACGGATGGTGCAATCCTGGGATGGGCTCTGAGAGCCTGGCATGTGCTCCATGAGTGCGGGATGGGTGCTGGAGTGTGGGATGGGTGCTGGGGGTGTGGGATGGGTGCCATGAGCTGGGCGTGGGCGGTGCGAGCCTGCCGAAGGGGCTCCAAAGCTGGCAAAGGTGCTGTGAGCATGGCACGGGGGGTCCACACCTGGAGAAGGTGGGGAGTGAGCCTGGAGTCGGTGCAGTGGCACTGACCCAGGTGCCAGCAGAGTGACAAGGGAGCTGCGAGCCCGTGCAGGTGTTATCAGCGGGACACCCGTGCTGCGAGTGTGATACAGGTGCTATCAGTGAGCATGGGTGCTGCTGTGGGCACCGTGGGTGCTGCGAGCTGGCACCAGCGCTGCGGCTGGGCACGGGTGCTGCGAGCCTGGCACGGGTGCTGCGAGCCTGGCACCCGCGCTGCAGGCTTGGCACAGGCGCTGCAAGCCTGGCACCGGTGCTGTGAGCCTGGCGTGGGCACTGGGAGGCTGGCAGGGGCGCTGGGAGGCTGGCAGGGGCACCGCGAGCCTGGCATGGCCCCCCGGCCCCCCGGGGCAGCTCCTCCCTCGCCGGTGGTGCCAGGCGGCTGCGAACCCCCCGTGTCCGTGTCCGTGGCCTCTGGCCGGACCCACCCCCGCCGGGTGACTCAGCCCGAGAGGCTTTTCCTTATATAACGCGGCACCGCGCGGAGCCCCACGGAGCGGCCCCTGCCTCAGTTTCCCCTCGCCGGGGCGTCACTGTCACTGCTGCCACAGCCGCCGCTGCCATGTGGATGGTGTCACCGCCGGTCGGTAAGTGTCACCTGGGTGATACTCGGCCCCTTCGCGAGGTGTCCCCCATCCCTAAAAATCATCATTTGGCGGGGGTTAGTAGAAAAATTAGGGTTATTGGGGCAGAAAAATGTAAAATACATGCATTGCCTCCAAAAATAGGTTAACTTTGTATTTGCTGTGGCTGAACCCCTTTTCCCTGTGCCTTGGGGGGGTGAGACAGCCCTGGGGGCACAACCCCCTCCTAACGCACCTGGCAAGAACCAAAACCACCTTGCTTTCCCCCCAAAGTAGTGTAAGAGCAGCGGGAGCTGCGCAGGGCTGAGGAATTCCCTCCCATCCCGGCGCTCGGATTTTTGGGCGAGGAGCTCCAGGCACGGGCGAGCTCGGGAGCCCCGGCTGTGCCCGGGTGACGCTCGCAGGTGCCGGGATCCGGTGCTGCGACAGCTCCGGAACATTCCGGGGGCCCCGATCCTGCCTGGCGCTGGGAAGGGACGGCAAATCCCGACAGTTTTAACTTTCCAAAGTCCCAAACTCACCCCAAACTGAGGGATAAAGGTGGGGAGCAGCACCCAGCGCGGCCTCAGGCCCCCCAAAAGCCCCGGTCGGTTCCGGCAGGAGCAGGAGCGGGGCTCAGGGGGATTTTCCCGGCTCAGCCCGTGCCGGCGGCTCCGGGCGCGGTGTCCAAAGGTCGCTCCCGGCTCGGAGCCGCCGACCCCCGGCACCTCGGCTCTCCCGCGCCTCTTCCTGCTTCTCCCACCTGGGGAGCTGTTCTGGTGGCATTCCGGCGATGGAGCGCCTCGGGGGGGCTCTGAGGGGGCTCGGGGGGTTTGTCTTGCTCTGACGTGCTGTTTTCTTTCAGATGAAGGATCTGCCTGGCTTTGGGACACGGCAAAGGCGGGGGGCAAAGGACAGGACCCTTAAATTCTTTCCCTAAAGCTTAGCCCGATAGGTATATAAGATCCATAGAGCTTAAACCGGGGTTGGCTTTTAGTCTAAGCTTGGGTTTGGCTTAATTTGTCTTTGTTTTATTATATTTTACGGTTCTTTTATTCGTTTCTTTGCTTTTTTTTTTTGGCCTCTTTTATTCCATTTTTTGGCCGCCGGTGGGGAGCTCAGCAGCAGAGCTTGCACAAATCAATCCCCTGCTGCTTCCTAAACAGATTTTGGGGGATTTTGGTTTGAGGAGGGGGAACCCCTGCACCAACCTGCTATGTTTTGGGGGGGCTGCAGCCCCTCCCTGGTTGGAACACGCTGGGGGTTGTAGGTATTTTCCAGTCCACCAAGAAGCTGGTGCTGAGCGAGCAAGCGGGACGGGGCCGGGCGCTGGAATTCCTCAGGAAAAACGCGGCCAACGGGCTCTCCGTGGCCAACCTCCTGGCCGGGCTCTCCTCCATCCTCTGCAGCGTCAACAGGTGGGGGAAACCGGGGAAAACGGGCTGAAAAACGGGGCTGGGGAGCGGGGTCACCCTGGCTGGGCTCTGCCTGCGGCCAAGGGGGTGGGCAGGCTCCCTTCCAGCATCTGCAGCTTCAATGGGTGGGGAAAAAACAGGGGAAATGGGATAAAAAGAGAGGAAATGGGATAAAAAGAGGGAAAATGGGATAAAAAGAGAGGAAATGTGGTGTAAAAGGTGCACAGAATTTGGGGTCACACTGTTTTTTTCTGGAAAAAGGGGGAAATGGGAGGGCAAAGATGATAGAATAAAAAGAGGGAAAATGGGATAAAAAGAGAGGAAATGTGGTGTAAAAGGTGCACAGAATTTGGGGTCACCCTGGTTTTTCTGGAAAAAGGGGGAAATGGGAGGGCAAAGATGATAGAAAAGTGTGGTTTGCTGGAAAAAGGGGGAAAGGGGGGAGGAAAGATGGAAATAGGGTGAAAAATGGGCTCTCCTCCATCCTCTGCAGCGTCAACATGTGGGGGAAACCGGAATGGGCTCTCCTCCATCCTCTGCAGCGTCAACAGGTGGGGGAAACCGGGAAAAATGGGCTGAAAAACAGGGCTGGGGAGCGGGGGTCACCCTGGCAGGCTCTCCTCCTGCCTCTGCAGCTTCAACGGGTGGGGAAAAAACAGGGGAAATGGGATAAAAAGAGAGGAAATGTGGTGGAAAGGGTGCACAGAATTTGGGGTCACCCTGGTTTTTCTGGAAAAAGGGGGAAATGGGAGGGCAAAGATGATAGAAAAGTGTGGTTTGCTGGGAAAAGGGGGAAAGTGGGGGAGGAAAGATGGAAATAGGGTGAAAATTGGGTAGAAAAGTGGGGGACGCTGTGGTTTGGCTCTCTCCATGGCCAAAGGCTCCTCACCTTTGGCCTCTGCAGCATCAGTAGATGAGGGATGAAAATTGAGGAAATGGGCTGAAAAGGGGTGAAAAAGAGGGTTGAGAAGTGGTGGTCACATCAGTTTTTCTGTAAAATGGGGGAAATGTGATGAAAAAGGAGGAAATAGGCTGAAAAATGTGTAAATGTGGTGAAAAAGAGTTGGGAAGTGGGGGTCACCTTGGGTCTGCTCTCTCCATTGCCAACCTCTGAGGTCAGGCTGTCTTCCATCCATAATAAGTGGGCAAGGCGGAAAAGGGGAAATGGGGAAAAAAAAAGAAAATAAAAGAAAAAGCAGGTTGTAAAGTAGGGATCACCCTGCTTTTGCTGGAAAAAAAAGGGGAAATAGGGCAAAGAGGATGAAAAGTGGAGACCATCCCAGTTTTGCTCTCTCTGTGGCCAACCTGGTGGCTGGGCTCACCTCCACCCTCAACAGATGGGGCTAAACAAGGGAGAAACGGGGTGAAAAAGAGGGGACCAGGGGCTGAGAGTGGGGTTTGCCCCCAGGCAATACCAGTACTCCTGCTGGCTGCTGCTCCTGGGCTTCCTGCTGGACCTGGCCGACGGGGCCGTGGCCCGGCAGCTCGACGCCTGCTCGGCACTGGGTGAGTGCGTCCCCCCGGCCCGGGGTGACCCCAGGGGCGTCCCCTGTGCCCGGGGCCCACCTGGCACCTGCCCCTCGCTGCCCCCGCAGGTGCCAAGCTGGATGACTTTGCCGATTTCACCACGTTCGGGCTGGGCACGGCGCTGCTGCTGCAGCCCCAGGGCGTGCTGGGGGGGCTGCTGAGCCTCGCCTACGTGCTGGCCGTCTTCGCCCGCCTCTGCTTCTTCTCCAGCGGTGAGATGAGCCCCTGGGGGTGGGGGGCTTGGGGTTCCAGCCCCCGCATTGAGCCCCTGACACCCCGCAGGGATCCCCTTCACCTACCGAGGGCTGCCCTGCCCCTACGCCGCGGCGCTGCTGGCCAGCACCTTCCTGCTCACCGGGGGACACGTGGCCCTGCTGCGCGCCGCCGCCGCCGCCATGGTCCTGTTCATGGCCGACTGCGGCTTCTACCCCCACGACAGGGTGCTGGAGTCACAGCTCTGGAAGAAACTGGTTTATGCTGGAGGTAAGGACGGGGAGGACCCTCTGGGGGTGGTGGTGCAGGGGGAGGGAGAGCAGATCCCCAAGGATTCTCCCGCTCCCTAGGGGTGGTGGCTGTCCTGCTGGCACCGACGGCGGTGGCTGCGGTTTATTGCCTGGCCTGGGCCACGTCCTACATCGTCTTCCCCTTCGCCCTCTGGAGCTGCAAGGCCTGAGCCCTCCCTAGAGCCTAGTAAAGCCTTCCTCATCCTCATCCTCCTCGTCCTTGCTTCGGGTGCTGCTTGCTCCCTTCATCTTCCCACTGAATCCGAGGGCAGAAGGAGCCTGCTGAGGTAAAACAAGAGACAGGCTCCACTGCAGGGAAGGCCCAAAATCCCTGTCCTGTGGGGGGACCGAGGGAACCCCCAGCCCCCACACCAATAGCAGAGACCCCCAAAGCCCTGGGGAACAGGAAGTGTGGAGTTCCTCCTGACGAGAGACCCCAAACCCTTCTCTGCACAGGAAACTGGAGTTTAGGGATCACTCACACTGCCCAGGGGGAATTCATTGCAAAGGGAGCTTCACACTCCAAAGGCAAGGAAAGCCCTCCCTGGCTGGGAGGAGGAAGATGCTGATCAAACTTCCAGAGGGTTTCTGACATGGGATTCTCTGGGAACAGTTTGGAATTTACCACCTAATCCGTGGCTGCAGGGAAACACCCTCCCAAACGTGGTTTATTTTCACCCCCAGCGCGACACCGCCGGGGCAGGGCAGGGGGGGAGCAGGACTTGCTCCAAAGGCTCTGGAAAGCTCCGGCCAGCGGCGGCTGCAGCACAGAGGGTGTGGGTGGAGGAAGGAAGCCAAGGTCAAACCTGGCGCTGCAGAAACACTCGGGATCCCCGGGGAGGCTCCGGCAGCAGGAGCAGCTGCGGGATGCGGCTCCTGCGGCTCCCCCGGGACACAGCCCGGCTCCGGGAGGGCCGGACCCTTCCCGCGGCTGGGAGCGGCGGGGCGGGGCCGCGGCCCGAGCTGGACCTGGCGCTGCAGCTGCTCTGGCCTCCCCCGCACTCACACCCGCAGCCAGCAGGAGCCGGGAGACCGAGAACCAGCACAGATTTATTGATACAAAAAGGGCGATCTGCTAATAAATACCGGGGGCTTAGAAAAGGGGGGGAGGGCAGAGGCCGGGCTGGCTGTCATTCCCCGGATCCCTGCATCTGCTTGCAGAAGGAGTCGAACTGCTGCTGCTCCAGCTCCGTCATCACGCGGTTCAGGGCGTAGATCTGGGGTGGGGAAAGCGCGGATGGCACAGGGGGCTCGGCCGGGGCCGCGTCCCTTCCCCTTCCCCGCTCCCACCTCCGCCCGCTGCCGCTGCTTCAGCTCCTGCTGCGCCGACCTCTGCTTGGCCTTCTCCAGGCGAGCCGCCGCCTCCCGCGGCTTCGGCCGCTCCTTCCGCGCCCCCGCGCCCGCATCCATGGCTGCGACCGAGCCGGGGGGGTCACCGCGACCCCCAGCCTCCCGCACGGGCCCCCGGGACACCCCAGGGCTCACAGGGGTGTCCCGGTGGCAGCCTCACGGGGACCCCCAAGCCCGTCCTGGAGGTGGCCCCCAAACCCACTGAGCCTCACGGGGACTGCCACCCCTAGAGACACCCCCAGTCCCATACTGGTGTGTGCCCCCAGTCCCATACTGGTGTGTGCCAGCACCCCCATACAGCCCACCCTCACATGTCCCCCCCTCCCCAACGCCCCTACAGCCAGCCCCACAGAGCCCCTGCACACACCCCACGCGCCACAGAGCCCACCCAGCACAGACACCCCCGTGTGCAGCCCCCTCCCCACACCCCAGACCCTCTGTGCAGCCCACCCTGCCCACCCCTGCTGGCTCCAGCACAGGCAGTGTCCCCACACTGGCACACAGAGCCTGCCCGGGCTGGCACAGCACCTACAGCATGGCACAGCATGGCACAGCAGGGCACGGGGCTGTGCGTGTGGCACACGTGCCACAGGGCATGTCCCACGGCACGGTGAGCCCTGGCACGGTGTGACACCCATGGCAGCACCCCCGGCACGGTGACAGACCCCTGCCCTGGCACAGAGTCACAAACCAAGATACAGTGCCCCCAGCACAGCGTGGCACCCCTGCCATGGTGACAGACCCCTGCCATGGCACAGACCAGGGCACAATGCCCCAGCACAGTGTGGCACCCCCAGCATAGTGAGTGACAGACCCCTGCCCTGGCACAGAGTCACAAACCAAGGTACAGTGCCCCCAGCACAGCGTGGCACCCCTGCCATGGCACAGACCAGGGCACACTGCCCCCAGAACAGCCTGGCACCCCCAGCACAGTGACAGACCCCTGCCCTGGCACACTGCCCCCAGCACAGTGTGGCACCCCTGGCATGGCACAGACCAGGGTACACTGCCCCCAGAACAGCCTGGCACCCCCAGCACAGTGACAGACCCCTGCCCTGGCACACTGCCCCCAGCACAGTGTGGCACCCCTGGCACAGTGCACAGACCCCTGCCATGGCACAGTGTCACAAACCAAGGTGCAATGCCCCCAGCACAGCGTGGCACCCTTGGCACAGTGACACAGCCCTGCCATGGCACAGTGTCACAGACCAGGGCACACTGCCCCCAGCACGGTGCAGACCCCTGCCCTGGCACAGAGTCACAAACCAAGGTACAGTGCCCCCAGCAGTGTGGCACCCCTGGCATGGTGAAAGACCCCTGCCATGGCAAAGTGTCACAGACCAGGGCACACTGCCCCCAGCACAGTGTGGCACCACTGTCATGGTGACAGACCCCTGCCATGGCAGAGTGTCACAGACCAGGGCACACTGCCCCCAGCACAGTGTGGCACCCCTGGCACAGTGACACACCCCTGCCATGGCACCCCACGGTGCCCCCAGCCCACTCCCCCCACCCCGGGGCTCTCCACCACCCAGCCCCTTCTCTCCAAATCCTTTATTGCCGTATCCCAGCCCCCCAGCGGGATTCCCTGGAAGCACAGGAGCCAGAGGAGCAGGCGGGATGCCAGATCCTGCCCAGCCCCGGGAGCAGTTCCTGAGGGGCCAAACACCCGTCAGGGCCGGGGGCCCCGCAGACCCCCCTAGATACGGACGGTGTTGATCCGCAGCGGCTGCACGTTCTTCCCGTTGGCGTGGCTCTGCCCGGGACTAAAATACGAGCACAGCTTGCCGGGAAACCTCTCCCGGAAGGTGTAGAGCCAGGACATGTCGTCGGCGTTGTAGAAGATGAGGAGGCCCTTGTCGTAGTCCAGGAAGACGCCCACCTTCTCCAGCTTGCCCTTGACGTTGAGCCGCGTCCAGGGCTCGGTGCAGGCGCTGTACTGGTTGCCGTCGTGCATCACGATGCAGTAGAACCCGCGGCTGGGCTGGATCTGGATGCTGCCCTTGCGGGTCACGGCCTCGTGGGCCAGGCCGATCATCCACTGGGTTTTTTCGGACACCACCACCTCCCAGTAGTGCACGCCGGCGCCGAAGGCCTCGGCGCCCAGCACCGACACCTCCACGTCGAAGCGCCGCGGCGAGTCCTGCAGCGGCTGCGGGTGCAGGTTGCCGTAGGCCACGATGGTGCAGTCGTCCGACAGGATGAGGCGGTGGTGGGCAGTGCCGGGGTCCAGCGTCAGCGCCGCTGGCACTGGCACGGCAGGGACGAGGGTTAGTGCAGCCCTGGAGCCAGCCCGGGTGCTTTGTCCCACCAGGGTGACAACGGGCATGGGGGGAAGGTCACCAGGGTGTCCTGTCCCCATCCTTCACCGGGGTGTCCTGTCCTCATCCTTCACCGGGGTGTCCTGTCCTCATGCTCACCCCTTGGTCCTGTCCCTCACTGGTGTGTCCCTGCTCCTCATCACTGATGTCCCAGACCCTTGGTGGCAATGTCCCTATCCCTTGTCATTCACATCCCGTTCCCTCCCAGGTGATGTCCCCTTCCCCATCCCTCACTGGTGTGCTCCTGTCCCCGGTGACCTCCCCATCCATCCCTTGCCACTCCACTCCCGCACCCCTGCGCCCTCACCAGGGTGGATGTCCTGGAAGAGGGATTTCCAGATGGTGTACTGCAGCGGGCCCATGTACTTGGAGGTGGGGAAGTCCTCATAGGTCAGGTTGGTCTCGTGGATCTTCCCCTTCAGCCTGCAGAGAAGAACACACGGTGGGGACGCAGGGGTGACACCAGGCACCCCGCCATCCCCGTGTCACCACCCACCTCTCGGAGAGGGACGCCACGCCGGCCAGGAAGACGTGTTTATCCGCCTCGGCCAGGCGCTCCTGCAGGATCTGGGTGCCCTCCTGGACCTTGCGCAGCTGCTGGCTGTAGCGCTGGATCTTGTGCTCGATGTCGCTGAGCGTGCGCGCCGTGTCGGCCTCCAGCTCCTCCAGCATGGCCTTCTGCCGCTCCCGCAGCAGCCGGTGCAGCCGCTCAAACGCCTCCCCGATGGTGGCCCGCAGGCTCTTGGCTGAGGACTTGGGGTGCAACGGGGGGTTAGGAGCGCCCAGAGCTCTGCTGGTCAGCCCAGGAGGTCCTTAATCCCCAAATAAAGATCTAGGAGGGCGTCAGAGCGGGGAATTCTGGGGGCTGCAGGGGTGGATTTGAGCGTGCACCCGTGAAAAATGGACTAAAGGAGCCTAGAAGAACCAGCCAAAGAGCTTTCCAAAGAAGCTTAGGAGAACCTCTCCAAAAAAGCCTAAAGGAACCCTAGGAGAACCTCCCCAATACCTAAAAGCACCCTAAAAAAACCTCCCAAAGAACCTTCCTAAGAACGCCCCAAGAACCCTAAAGTAACCCCAAAAGAACCTAAAACAACTTCCCAAAAATCCTAAAAAAGCACCTTAAGGAATCTCCCCAAGAAACCTAAAAGAACCCTAAAAGAACCTTTCATAGAACCTTAAAACAATCTCCAAAAGAACTCTGAGAAAACCTCACAAAAATTTTATAGAGTTCTTAAAGAATTCTTAAAGAATTAAAGAGATCTTTTAAGATCCCTTTAAAGAGATCTTTTTAAGAGATCCCTTTAAAGACGTCTTTTAAGAACCCTAAAAAAAACTCTAAAACCCTCTAATAAACTATAAAATCCCTCAAATTATGCCTTAAAACCCCCTAAAAAACTCCTAAGAAACCAAAACTTAAAAAAAAAAAAAAGAAAAACTAAAACCTAAAAAGCCCCACTTCACTTGCTCGTGGGGACAGGGAGAAAATTGAACCTCACTAGACATTGAAACCCTGAGTGAGGAGATAATTAATTAAATTCAATAAAAAGATAAATCAAAGCACCACTGCAGGAAATTACAGAGGGATGAGCAGCCCCATTGGGGTACCACAGAAGGAAAAAATGGGGCAAATCCATGAAACTGCACAGTTTGGAGTGTTTGGAAGTTCCAAAAGCAGGCTGGCGAGGGTCAGGGTTGGGGTGTCATCGGGGTGGCAATGACCCCAATCCTGCTTTGGGGGGCTGTGAAGGGCTGGGGGGAAATGGGGGTCCCCAGGGGTGCCAGTGGTGCCCTCACACGTACCTTGGTCTCAGCCAGCTGCTTCTTGAGGAGCTGCAGGGCTTCCGTGTGGCCACGCTCGCTCTCCTGCAGCCCCTGGAGCTGCTCCTTCAGCTCCCGCTGGGGACAGGTGGGAAAAGGTGAAGAGGTGATTTGGGGAAAAAGGGATCCCACAGGGAGCGTTCCCACCCAGAACAACCACGGGGCTGTGGGGCTGTGGGATGGCCAGGCCACGGAAGTTCCAAAAGCAGGCTGGTGAGGGTCAGGGTTGGGGTGTCATCGGGGTGGCAATGACCCCAATCCTGCTTTGGGGGGCTGTGAAGGGCTGGGGGGAAATGGGGGTCCCCAGGGGTGCCAGTGGTGCCCTCACACGTACCTTGGTCTCAGCCAGCTGCTTCTTGAGGAGCTGCAGGGCTTCCGTGTGGCCACGCTCGCTCTCCTGCAGCCCCTGGAGCTGCTCCTTCAGCTCCCGCTGGGGACAGGTGGGAAAAGGTGAAGAGGTGATTTGGGGAAAAAGGGATCCCACAGGGAGCGTTCCCACCCAGAACAACCACGGGGCTGTGGGATGGCCAGGCCATGGCTGCCCCTGTGGAATGAGGGTCCTGCCTGGGGTGGGGTAACAGCTCCTGGGTTAGAAGGTCCTGCTTGGGGGCAGCTCAGCCACGGGGGGACCTGAGGGTTCCCAAGGAGTCCCAGTGGTGATGGAGAAGGGGGACCCCAGGGGGACAGTGGCAGAAATGTGGATGGATGGATGGATGGATGGATGATGGATGGATGGATGGAGGGAGGGAGGGATGGAGGGATGGAGGGGTGGATGAGGGATGGAGGGATGGATGATGGAGGGATGGATGGGTGGATGGAGGGATGGCCCCAACGCAGACCAAAGGGCTGTGGGGACAGACAGACTGGAGGAAGACATGGAGCTGACCCCAGTGAGGACAGGTGGGGTGAGTGACAGACAGACAGACAGACAGAAGGGAGCCATGGCACTGACTCCAGTGGGGAAAAGAAAGGATACAGGGAAATACAGGATTCAGGGACATGTGGGCAGGAGGAAGTCACAGGACTGACCCCCATGGAGACAGGAGGGGTGCACAGACAGACAGATTGATGGGGAAAGGCATGGGACTGACCCCCACAAGAAAAGAAGAGGTGCTGGGACACAGGGACAGACAGGAAAATGGCACAGGGATGACCCCCACAGGTACAGAAGGGCTGCAGGGACTGACAGACCAGAGGAACTGACCCCTCTGAACCTCCATGGGGACAAGAGGGGTGCAGGGACAGACAGAATGACAGGATGCAGGCACAGGGCTGACCCTGAGAAAGAAAAGGAGTACAGGGACAGATGGACTAGAAGAAGCTACAGGACTGATCCCAAAGGTGAGAGATAGGGTGCAGGGACAGACAGACATAAAAAAGGAAGGCATGGGACTGATGCTGAGAGGGAAAAGAAGGTGCAGGGATAGACAGATGGGAAGAAGCCACAAAACTGATGGCCATGGGCTCAGGACGGGTGCAGGGACAAAAGGGAAGGGCACTACCAGGGAAGTGAGAGAGACCAGGCAGATACAGCAGCCCCGAGGAGCCACCCGGGGCAGGGAATCCCACATGGACCCACCTGCAGCTCCTCAAAGGCGTCGTCCACGTTGGTGACCTGGTGCTGCTCGTGCACGGCCGGCTCGTCGCAGAAGAAGCAGACCACGGCGCGGTCGGTGAGGCAGAAGAGCTTCACCTTCTCGTGGTCCTTGCAGGGGAAGGGGCTGCGCTGGGCGCCCAGGATGGCGTCCAGGGGGAAGGCGCTGTAGCGCTCCACGATGTTGGCCAGCTTGAGGCTGGGGGCCAGCGTGGGCTCGGGGAAGGTGCGGCGGCACTCGGGGCAGTCGCGGGTGCCCTGCGGCTCCTGGCGCACCCAGTGCTCCGTGATGCAGCGGCGGCAGAAGTAGTGCTCGCAGCCCAGCCCCACCGGGTCCTGGTAGATGCTCAGGCAGATGGAGCACAGCAGCTCGTCCTTGAGGCTGCACGCCATGGCTGGGGCTGCGGAGAGGGGCAATACCAACCACGGTCAGGGGGGTTGAGGAGAGGGGCAGGGGGTCAGGAGGGCTGGGGAGAGAGGCACAGGGTTGGGGGGGCTGGGTGAAAGGGGGATTGTGAGGAGGGACACCATGGGGGACAGGGTGAATGGGGAGCTGAGTGTGAATAGGGGGCTTTGGGTGGAGAAGAAGAATGAGGGAGCCTGTGAGGGTAAAAGGGGTGCTTGGGGTAGAAGCAGTCGTGGGGCAGGTTGTGGGGGACAGGGTGAGTGAAGGCCTTGGATTGATGGGGAGCGGGTGAATGACAGGGGCTGAGGTGGGAAGGCAAAAGGGATGGGGGAGGTTGAAGGTGGAGAGGGTGAGTGGAGGCCTTGGGATGAAGGTGAGAGGGTGAACGGGAGCTTGGGAGGGAAGGTGGGGAGGGTGAGCAGAGGGCTCGGGGTGGGAAGAGGCTGAGGGGAAAGCTGCAGGGGGAGAGGGGTGGGTGGATTTGGGGAAGGGGTTTGAGGATGATAATAAGGGGGATGGGGGTCAGTGGGAATGGGGGAGTGCAGGGTTGGTAATGGGGGGCAAGGTGGGGGTTGGGATGCAATGGGGGCTGGAGGGGCTGCAGAGGGGGAAATGGGAGTGTCAGGAGGCAATGAGGGGCTGGAGGATTTACAAAGAGGGGGAACGGGGTGGGTCAGGATGCAATTGGGGGTGCTCAGAGGGTTGCACTGCGGGGAATGGGAGGATCAAGCAACAGCAGGGGGATGGGGGGCTGCAGTGGGGGACCAAGCTGCAATAGGGTTGCAGTGCAAGACAGGGGAACTGGGGTCAGGATACAATGCGGGGGCTGGAGGGGTTGCATTAAGAGGATCAGGATGCAGTGGGGGGAATGGGAGCATCAGGATGCAGTGGGGCAGATTTGGGATAGAGGTGATCAGAGCAACACTGGGAGGGGACACAATAGGGCTGCAACAGGAGCGAGGCTGGGGGTGAATCAGGTACAGAGCACACCGTCTGGTCTGACAGGGGAACCTGGGGGTACCAGGGGTGTTGGGGAGGGGGGCTCAGGCTGCATCAGGGGTCCTGGCTGAGGCTGAGGGGCGGGGGGCAGGGATGGGGCTGAACGAGGGGCACAGGGGTGGGTGGGGCTGAGGCTGGATTTGGGGTCCGGGGCTGAGGCTGGATGTGGGGAAGTCAGGACTGAGGCTGGATTTGGGTCGGTCGGGTTCAGGCCGGATTTGGGGGCCGTGCGTGAGACTGGATTTGGGGGGCTCGGGACTGGGGCTGGATTTGGGAGCTCGGGGCTGGGGCTGCACCGGAGCCCCCCCCGCTCGCGGCCGACCCGGGTTCGAGACCGGTCCCCGCCAACCCCCGTCCGATGCCGCCCCGCGCCTCCCTCAGCCGCCGGCGCTGGTGCCCTCACCCAGCCGCTGCCCGGTGCCGCTCTGGTGCCGTGCCCTGGTGCCGGTGTCGGTGGGATCGCGGTGCCGGTGGGATCGCGGTCCCGCTGCCGCCTCAAGAGCGGCCCCGCCGCGCCGGGCCGGGGGTGGGCGAGCAGGAGGGGGCGCGGCCGCGCGGCACTTCCTGCCCGCCCCCCCCCGCGCCCACAGTGGGCCCGCCCCCACCCCATTGTCCCCCGCGCGGCGCGGCCTCACCGGCGCGTACCATCGCCGCCCGCGGGGGGGCGCTTAAAGGGGCCACGGCTCGGCAGCCGTATCCCGTCCGTCTGTCCGGACAGCCGGGCACTGACCCTTCCCCATCCTGACCTTAGGCCCTTTTCTATCCCTGTCTGTCCTTCCGTCCATCCCTTTCTCCTCCACCCAGCCATCTCCCTGTCCAGCCCTTGATCCATCCATTTGTCCATCTGTTGTCCCTCTATCCTCTGATTTTTCCATCCATGCTTCCACCTACCTGTCGGTCCCCTGTCCAACCTTCTTCCCTTCCAGACCTTAATCTCTCTATCCATCCATTCGTCTGTCCTGTCCCTCTCTCCACCCATCTGTCCATTCCCCCATCTCTCTGTCCATCCCTCTTGTCTAATCACACGACTCCCATTGTGCATCCCTCTATCCATTCCTCCCTCCCTCCGACCCTCCATCCATCCCTCGAGATCTCCTTGTTACCCTGTCCACCCATCTCCCCATCCAGTCCTTAAAACCTTCATCCATCCATTTGTCCATCCCCCTGGACTCTCATCTCTTCATCCTCCCATCCATCCATCCATCCATCCATCCATCCATCCATCCATCCATCCATCCATCCGACCCTTGCTCTCCCATCCACCCGTTTCTCTTGTCCAGCCCTTAATCCCTCTGTCTCTCCATTTGATTATCCATTCTATCTTTCCTTCCGTGCCCCTGCACTCCCACCCCTCTATCCCTCTCTTCCTCCCAGTGTTCTGCACCCACCAGTGTCCAGAGCCAGGTGACCCCACAGCTGACACTGACAAAACTATTGCTGAGAGAACACCGCTTTTCCCCCAAATGTACTGATTTAGCCAAAAATCACAGAGGGGAGTTTTGGGTGGCAGACATCTACTGTGTCATCGCCATGCTTGGCCATGGTGGCACCAGTCAGGACCAGTTGGGACCAGTGGCACCACTGCCTGCCCCATAACGAGGTTCCTACCCTCTGGGATCCCCAGGGATCCTTCACTCCCCCCTTGAGGGACCCGAGACACAAAGGAGGAACCCTGGGGTCCCAGTAAGGGGGGCTGGAGGATGGAGGGGGCAGCGGGGAAGGGAACACAGTTCCTGAGGGAAAGTTGAGCTGCATATTTGGGAAGAGGCGTGACTGTCTGGCCAAGAGCCAACAGGAACAAACTCTGCTTGGCTTTCACCGCTGGATCACCCCCCTCCCACTGCGGGCACCCCCCTTTCCTCCCCCCAAACACAGGTACACCCCTTCTCCCGGTTATCCCCATCCCCTTCCAGGGAATAACCATCCGCTCTGCTCCTCTTCCTGCTAGGCCCCAAAAGCTTGGAAACAGCTAAAAAAATATAACAAACCCACATGGTCTTGTTTTTTTTCCTGCTTGTTTTCCTGCTTTAGGAATTCAGGTCATGTCTCCCCTCTGGGACCCTCTGGGGACTGAGGAACAGCTGGAATGGTATCAAATAACCACGGAAAGAAGGAAAAATCCTTTTTTCACCCCAGATTCAGATTCAGGGCTAGGGGATCCCATCGCATGCAGTTGATGGGTTATTTAATTGTATCCTAAGCATTAGGCTGAAATTTCCAGGAATTTGGGGCAATGGAGAGCATCATCCCACCAGAGCACGTGGCACTCAGCCAGCCCTGCCAACACTCATCCTGGCGGATCATTGGGCAACGAAGGGAAACCACAGGGTGGTTTGGGCAAACAGGGAAATTAATCCCAGTTAATTAGTAAATTGGCTTTGTTACCTCCTGGTAAACCCCGCGTGAGCCGGGGGGGCTCCACCGTGCCTTGATTCCCAATCTTTTTATGGGATCCACAGCCCTTCCCTGCTGCGGTTCCAGCAGGCTGGAGGATTCCACAATGTGGCGAGAGTCTGGGTGATCCGGCAAAGCCGGCGGGCAGGGAAAACCTGCTCCTCCCCACGTGTGCTGCGTGTGCCGGGAATGCTGGCGGGAAGGGAGGGAGGCCCCGAGGAGCCGCGGTGCTGGAATGTTCCCCCTTGCCGCTGGCGGGATGGGCACGCTGGGACGTGCCTGCTCGGCTCTTGGCATGTGTGTTTCCACCCTGGCATGGAAACACATCCTTGCTGGAATGCCGGGAGCATCCCGCCTGCTCCCGGAGTGCACCATCCCACTGGGTTCAATCCCAACTCTGTTCATGGACCCCCTTCCTAAGGAGGAGCCCGTGCTCCTCCGCAGAGGAAGCAGGAAGCTACCCCACACCAACAGTTCTCATCTCCGCAGTGCTTTGCAAACAGTAACTAATTAATCCTAATTAACTCGTTACCTAATTAGAGCCCAAGGGCTCTCCCCTTTGCAGGGAGATGGGAAATTCTGGCACCTCAGGGGATTTTTTTTTCCAGCCCAAAACCTCCATGTTTGCTTCACACCAGCATCAGACAGCGCCCTTTGCACTCTCCACTGCTGCCAATCCAGGAACAAAAACCTACTTTTTGGGGTTGCTAATGCCAAGAAACCTGGAATGAGCATTTTCCCATATCTGGATAGCTGGCACTGGGAATACTGGCATCCCCAATGCTTGGTGTGCCCACCCATCCCAGGGGAGCCCACTCTGGTAGGTGCTTTCAACCATGTTTTTATGTAAAACGAGGGATTTTAGGGGAAGGAAACAAGTAGGTGGGTGGGATGAAGGTGTTTCCCAAGGAATTCCCTTTCCGGTGTGCCATGATCTGGGGCACAGGCTTTGGGAACACTGGAAAAGTCCAAGGGGATCCCAGTGTCACCACTCAGGGACCACATTTCTCACCAGAAAATCCCAGTTTGCCACCCATAAAAATCTCCTTTCCTCTGCTGAGTCAGCTGCAGGTCCCGGACGGATCTGGCGCTGGTGGGATGGGAAGGGGACGCTGCTCTGCGCAGGTCTAACAGCCCCGTGCCTTTGCCAAAACCCTGTGGTGGTGATTCCAGCATGATTTCCTTTCACTCCCGCCTTCCGTTCCTTTTAATCGCGGTTGGATCTATCCTGGGAGCAAAACCAGCCTTGGAATCGTATTTTTTTCGGCAGGCAAGCACTAATTTCCTTCATTTTCCAGCCTGGGATGGATCTGGGCATGGGTTTTGTTGTTTTTTTTTTGTTGTTTTTTTTTTCCCTGCATACCAACCACCTTCCCAGGAAAGGGGCCCCTTTCCCACACCCAAGATTAATCCACCCAAAGTAGGGTTGGAAAAAAATCCCGGATTGTCACTTATCCCAGCCAGTCCCAACAAGGAAAATCCCAGGAGATGTTCACCAATCCTTGGTGGATCCCACAAACTCAGCAGTGGCCCACGCCATCTCCTCCCAATGCAGCCTTGGGATTGGATAACTCCACTCCTCCTGCAAAAAAAATCAGAAATTGCCTAAATTGGTGCCGAGGTCTAAAACCACCAGTTTCTTAATCACAGGGAAAAAAAAATCCCACAGCAGAAGTGAAAGCCCGGATGGAAATAAACCCAGCGAGGGCAAACTCGGACATTAGGGAAGCTCTGGGGGAGTCCAGGCTCTCCCAGTGTTCCATTTTTGGGTGACACCAATGCTGGATGGCAATTTCTGGGTGTCAATGTCTGAAAATCAGATAAAAAGGGAGTTTTGGAGCTGCTGGCTCAGGTTCTCAGTTGAGTCATGGATAATTAATGGATCTGGGGACCTTCCAGGATGGGGAAGTGCTGGGTGATGGGGATCCCTGCTGGAGGGCTGACGGAGCAGGGGGAATGTGGGGAGGGACAGGGACATGCCCAGAGGTCCCACAGGGATGGCTCCTGTCCCAGCTCCATTGCCATGGCCAGAACCTGTTCCAGGGGCTTCTGACACCCCAGGCAGCTGCAAAGTGGTGTCCACTCTGTGGTGGAGACCTCTTGGGATCCCATCCCATCCCATCCCATCCCATCCCATCCCATCCCATCCCATCCCATCCCATCCCTCATCCTTTCCCATTTCCCACTTCTCTTGGAGGTACCATTTCTTTTCAGGACATCCCTCTCCTCTTTATCCTCCTCTGTAACAGAACATTTTGGGAAAACATGAAAAAGAGCCTTAATTTTTTTTTTTAAGTTATTTTTAAAGTGAAAACTCAGAAGCTCCAGGGTAAATCCCCTGGACCTAGGAGAAGAGGAATGGACGGGATTTGCCCCGCTCTTCCTTCCCCTGTATGCAGTGTCTGTGGATTTGGGGGGCTGCAAGTGACCCACAGAGGAGCTGGGGGGACCCTGAGAGGGGCTGAAGACCCCCTGGGAAATGAGGGGAATCCTCAGGGAGAGGGGCTGAGGGGCACCAGGGGGGAACTGGGGAGGATAGAGGAACTAGGGGGTGGGTGTTAGGGGAACTGGGAAAAGCTGGGACCTGGTGGGGGCTGAGGAGATTTGGGGGGCTAAGGGAGTTCAGGGGGATTGAGGAGAACTGAGGGGGGCTGAGGAAAACCAAGGGGGCTGAAGAGAATCAAGAGTGCTGAGGAGCTTTGCATGGGCTGAGGAGAAATGGAGGGGTGACAGCTTGGTGGGGCTGAGAGGAATTGGGAGCATGAGGAGCTTTTGGAGGGGCTGAGGGGAATCGGGTGGAAGAGTTTTAGGGAAGAGGAGGAGACCTGGAGGAAGTTGGGGGAACTGGGGGTCTGAGGAGATTTTGAGGGGTCTGAGAAGATTTTGAGGAGACTGAGGAGATTTGTAGGGCCTGAGGAAATTTTGGGGTGGTCTGAGGAGATATGGGGAGGTGGCGATATTGAGGAATCCTGGAAGTGCTGAGGAAACTGGGGGCGTGAGGAGATTTGGGGGAACTGGAGGAGGCTGAGGAGAATGGAAGGAACTGAAGGGATCTGGCAGATCTGAGGAGATTTGGGGGGATCTGAGTGCAACTGGGGGTCTGAGGAGATCTGGGGATGTCTGAGATTTGGGGGGTCTGAGTGAAACTGAGGGTCTAGGGGGATCTGGGCATTTGAGGATCTTTGGGTGGGCTAAGAGAATTTGGGGGCTGAGGAGATTTTGGGGGATTCTGAGGATATTTGGGGAGGTGAGGACACTGAGAAGTCCTGGAGGCAGTGAGGGAAGCGTGCAGTTGAGATTTGAGGGATCTGAGACTTGGCAGGGTCAGAGGAGAACTGAGGAGATCCTGGGCATTGAGGAACTTTGGGTGGGCTGAGGGAAAACGGGTGTCTGTGGAGATGCTGGGGGTACTGAGGTGAACGAAGTGGGCTGAGATTTGAGTGGGCTGAGGAGATTTGAGGGTTGCAGAAATTTGGGTGGGCTGGTGATGCTGCGGGAGTGGGGCGGGCTGAGAACCGAGGGGATCTGGGGGATGAGGAGACCTGAGGCAGCTGAGGGAACCAGAGGGCTGAGGAGATTCGGGGGCCTGAGGGAACCAGGGAGCCCTGACAGGGCTGAGGGGGCTCGGGCGCCTGTGGAGCTCTGGGGAGCCCTGCCGGGGCTGAGGGGACTGGCGGGCTGAGGTGGTTTGGGAGGCTGAGGGAACCGGGGAGCCCCGATAGGGCTGAGGCGGTTTGGGGGGCTGAGGGAACCGGGGAGCCCCGATAGGGCTGAGGCGGTTTGGGGGGCTGAGGGAACCGGGGAGCCCCGACAGGGCTGAGGAGGTTTGGGAGGCTGAGGGAACCGGGGAGCCCCGATAGGGCTGAGGCGGCTCGGGGGGCTGTGGACACTGAGGCGCCCTCACGGGCCTGAGGGAATCAGGGGCTGCGGAGCTTTGGGGAGCCCTGCCGGGGCTGCGGGGAGCTGAGGGGCTTTGGGGAGCGGACGAGCTCTGGGGAGCCAAGCGGGCTTGCGGGGCTGCGGACACCGGGGACCCCTCCCGGGGCTGCGCAGCTCCGCGGAGCTCTCCTGGGGCTGCGGCGCTTTCGGGGGGCTGCGGGCCCCGGGGAGCCCCTCGGGCCGGGGTGCCCCAGCCCAGCTCAGCCCAGCCCGTCCCTGGGCGGGCGGTGGCGGCGGCGGGGCCGGGCGGGCCGGAGGCGGGACACCCCCCCCCCCCCGCAAATCCCCTCCCAGGTTGAGGATTTCAACTTCACTTAACCAAACTTCGCCTTTTTCCACCTCTTTTTTTCATTATTGTCATCATTATTCCACCACCCCCCCTCCAAGCAGGAAGAAGAAGGAGGAAAAGAGAGAGAAAAAAGGGGGGAAAAGGGGGGGGGACATCGAGGAAAATACCCATTTACCAGGATTTTCCCTTTTTCTTTCCCTCTGGATGGTCTAATGGAAAAGTTAATTGCAGCCGAACGTACCTACCTTTACCCCCCCCCCCCTCCCCCCCCCCTCCCCGCGCTGCTTTTTATTCATTTTTCATCTAAATCAATATTTTTTAAAAATTTCCCTCCTTTTTTCCCCCTCACCCCCCTTCCCCCTCCCCTCAGCCCTGCAGAACATGGCGTCCCCGTCCTAGCGTTTTAAAAATAAGCCGGGGCTGCCATTTTTGTTTGCCTTTTGTCTGCGAATTTTAATAAAAACGTCTGAGAATGTGGGAGAGGCGGCGGATGGAGGGGGGGTGGGGGGAGCACCCAGCCGGGCCACCCCCCCACCCCCCCTCCAAGCAGGAAGAAGAAGGAGGAAAAGAGAGAGAAAAAAGGGGGGAAAAGGGGGGGGGACATCGAGGAAAATACCCATTTACCAGGATTTTCCCTTTTTCTTTCCCTCTGGATGGTCTAATGGAAAAGTTAATTGCAGCCGAACGTACCTATTTTTCTGGATGTTGCATGTTTTGGGGGGGGAGGGTTTGCTTTTTTAATGCATTCTTGGTTTTTTTTCTGACTTTTTTTGCTTACAGGAGGTGGCAGAAGCAGCGCAGGGGCTGAATATTATCATTACCATCATCATAATCACCATTATTATAATTTTCACCATTTTAATTCCTTTTCTCCTTCCTCTTTTCCTCCTTTTCTTCGCTGTTTTCTGCATTAACTGGTTTTGTCTAGAAAAGTGGTCTCGCTGGCTGGAAGGTCTAATGGAGGGGGGAGATATTTTTTTCATGGCGTTTTTGGCAGGAATGCGGCAGCTTTAGCGAGGGACCCAAATTTCTGTGGCTGTGTCCCAGAGGTCTGTCTGTCCCTCTCCAACATATATTTAGCCATATACTATTTATACATCCATAATCTCCCGGCCACGTCGGGGGGCCTGGGGGGGGAGCTTAGAGCCGGCGTGGCCACAGTGATGGATTTGAACCCAGGCATGATGAATTTGATGATTTTGATTTCTTTTTCTCCCTTCAAGGTTGGAGGATGCTCCTTGTTGGGTTATTTTTCCCCCCCAAGCCTGCGGTCCTTCGGATAGCAGACGGGTTTTTTAACCTGGGGAGGATGGAGCAGGTGAAAGCGGCTTCGAGCCCGAGGCCTTTGAGATTTTAAAGTGATATTTTAGCAGAGAGGTAAAAAAGTTTTTTTAAGTCCCTCACGGCATGCGATTTGCCGAGAGGCGGAGGGTCCAGGGCGAGGGGATGGATTTCACCCCCAGTTTTCCAGCCAGCTCCCCATCCCTCAGCTTTCCCAACAGCTTGGGGGTGAGCGGGGCTATAAAAAAAACACCCACTCTTTTTTTTTTATTTTTTTTGTTTTGTTTTCTGTTTTTATTTTCCTTTTTTTTTTGTTTTGTTTTGTTGTTTTCTCTCTATTTTCAGGCAAAACCCCACGTTCCCACGGGTCGGGTAGGTCGGAGCCGCTTCGCTTTTGTTCCTCCGCTGTGGGATCTCGCGCGCCGGGGGCTGGCGGGGGGTTCGGGGTGTGTGAAGTTGTCCTCCTCCTTGTCCCCCCGTAGAAAAACGCCCCACGTGCAGCACCCGGTCTCAGCTAGAGCTGGAGATGGACGCGGATAAGGGGAAGCAACGCCAGTACTCGCAGAGGTGGGCATGATGGCTGGATCGAGGGGATCACAGGGAGGAAAAAAAAAAACCCTGCTTTTATACATTTATGGCTTAAAATAGCATCTAATGCAACGGTGTGCATGCATGTGATTATGTGTGTGCTTATGGGAATAATATATATATGCACACCAGAATCCAGGTATTATATGTGTGTATATATATTTCTGTATAAGCGGGGGCATGGTGTTTTTTGGGGGTGTTTTGGGGGTGTGAGGGGCTCCTTGCCTACCCCCTCTGCAGGGGGGGGACCCCACTCTCGGCGTATGTGTGACCTCTTGATATTTCCCTTTTAAGTAATGTGCCTTTATATGCATAAAATAATAATGTTCACCCTCAACCCCCCCACCTTCTGCTTTTTCCCTTAAAAATGTGGATTTTTGGTCATTGGGCGCGATGTCAGGACAAGTGCATGTTGGATTGGGTGCTCTCACTCCCTCCTCGGGGTGATCCCCTGCCTGTGCCTCGGTTTCCCTGCGTGCTGTCACCCAGGAGTGACCCCCCTGTGCTGCTGGGGGTGGGCATTTGCCCCGGGCTGATTTGCGGTGCTGGCTTTGCCTTGCGGGGTGCCTGGCTGGTCTCTTTTGCTGGGGGGGTGGGTGCATTTGAGGTCTGGGGGAGCAGGACCCCCTCAGGCTGGGCAGTGCTGTGTTTTGTGGGGCATGTGTGCCCTGTGTCTGGTGTGTCACCCCACGGGCTCTGGGTCTCCCTGCCGGCTGTCCCCATGTCCCCTCTGCTGGGTCACTGGACCCAAACTGTGGATTTGGGGTCACACTGCCTTGGCCCCCATCTTTTGGGAGTGTTGCCACCCTGGTCCCCCCTCCTCCAGCCCCGAGTTGGGCACTGTGTGGGGGTCTCCAGCGTGGCTTTGCCTCCTCTCCTGCTTGCCAGTGGTGCTTGGTTCCTCACCCTGCCCCGTGCACCCTTTTCCTGCGCAGGGACCCTTGGTCCTGGCTGGGGCTCCTTCTGGGTTGGTTTTGCTGGAAATGCAGAAGGAGAAGCCCCAGCCCAGGGCCCTTCGGGGGGCGGAAGCCGGGGGTTTAATTGGTTCCATCTTGGGTGAATTCTTGTGGCGTGCAGGCCACCCCCTCCCCGAGCCACAGGGGGCTCGCCCGGCGTTCCTGCTCCGCAGCCATGCCTGCCTTCTGCCCCCTTCGCCTTGGGGTGAATCCTCCCTGGGTGAGGGCAGTCTGGGCAGGGAGGGATGTGCGTTCCCTGAGGATGGTGCTAGATGCTGGTTCCTACCCTGGTGGCTTTGGGACGCAGGTTTTGTGGATGGGCACTTGCTTTCCCTCCAAAACTCCTCCTGCTCCAGGTGAACCCCAGGGAAACTTGTTCTTAAGAGGGGACAGGGGCCATGGCCTTGTGTTTTTGGGGGGAAGCTGAGGCATGGTGGAAGGCAGAGCTGGGCTCCCTGCCCAGGGACCATTTCTGGTCTGGCCTGTGTTGGGAAGGACGTGCTGGGATTTGGGTGGGAGCGTGCAGGGTCCATCCATCCATCCATCCATCCATCCATCCATCCATCCATCCATCCATCCATCCATCCATCCATCCATGCCCCGGCTCGGTTCTCCCCTGTGCGCCGTCTCTGGCCGCCGCCGGCTTTCCTGCACTCGCCGCTTGGCATGGGGGGTGGGACCTGTGCCCTGGTGCTCTTGCTGGGATACTCAGGGACACCAAACTCGGTGTCTTGCTTGGTTGAGGACATGTTTAGCTACCGAGGGCTGCTCTGATCACCCCACATCCCTCCCCTCACCTCCCAGACCCCCCACTTTCAGCCTGTACCAGGTTGGTGGTCGCTCACCGGTCCCTGGGAGCTGCCCCTTTTCTCTCGGCGGTGGCGTGAAAAGAAATCTCTTGTTTCTTTTTATTTCAGCGAAGGCGAGACAGAGAGGGCTGCCAAGGTAGAGGCGTTCCCTAGAGAACTGTAGCTTGACTTAGCGGCAGTTGGGTAGGAAGTTGGAAGGCTCTAGTGAGCTCGTGCCCACCCGTGCCATCATCTACCTCCCATCAATCTGGAGCCTCAGCGACACGTCTCCCCAGGCAGCTGCGCCCACCTGGCTCCAGAGGCCACCCTGTGAGTACCAACCACCGCCGACCCCGACGGCCCCGGCACCGCCGCCCCCTCGCTGCCACCGCCCCCGCTCTCCCCTCGCCACCCCCAGCCCTGGCTTGCCAGCTTCTCCCGCTCTTCCCTCCCCGTGGGTGCGGAGGCCAGGAGGCTTTTGGGCTCTTTTTAGGGTGCTGCTGCTTCCCCCCTTGGCCCGGCTGAGCGGTGATGCCGGGTACTGTGCTGTTCTGGGGAATTTGGGTTTCAGCCCGTGGTTTTGGGGCTCTGCGCATCTTCCTGCTTGCTCTTCCCACATCCCTCTCCTCTGGCTGGGCTGCTTGGGTCTCCACCATGCTTTGGGCACCCACCTTGTCCCTGGGGATAACCTCGACAACCCCTCAGCAGCCAAATCTGGTGCCTGTGGAGGATGTCAGGGGCTCTTCCCACCATGGTTTGGACCACAGGACCCCACGCCACTGGAGATGTTACCCAAGAGATGTTATCCCCTGCCCAGCCAAAAAACTGGGGGGGCACAGAGAGCCCTACCACCCCCCTGTGCCCTGCAGAGCCGGGGGGAGACGTGCCGCAGCATTCCCTACCCTTCATAATTTCCATTTTAATGGATTTTCTTTTTTTTCCACCTTTGCTGCATGTCAGCTTCCATTTTTCATAGTTAGCTGAGAATAGAGAAAAAGGGAGTTTTTATATATACACTTTTTTTTCCATCTGCCTTCTTCCCCCTCCCACTCCGTTTCCCAGCCCCAGAGAAGGGGACGCCGCTCCCGACGAAACACTGCACAATTTGTAACATTAAATCGGGACAGGAACAGGGATTTTTATAATTATTTTGGCAACGCCGACCATTTCTTCCCTCTTGTTCATCCAGCTCTGAGTGCGGTGGTTTTGCAAATAATTTCTCATTTCTTTAGTAAGCCCTCCTCAGGTGGGGGTGGGGAAACACGTGATATTTGCGCTTTTCTCCCCAAAATACCCTTTGTGCCTTTCCAGGCTGCTCCAGCTTTGCAGGAAGGATCCTGGCACTGGTGTAGGGTTGCTGCTGTGTGCTGGTGGTGGTTTGGGGGCCACGCTGGTGGCTTTGATCTGTCTGGGTGCTGCTGCCGGCTCTGCTGGAGCCCGGCACGCTGTCGGGACAGGGAGAGCGATGGACAGATGGACGGATGGGAAGGACACAGGTCACGGGGCACCTGCTGAGATGGGGGATCTGCTCCAAAAAACCCTTTTCTAATCATAGCTCCAGTTTCCTGTTTTCCCACGGCTGCTCTGGGGTGGGGGATTGGCGCCGGGGTGCTTGGTCATGCCTAGGGGGCTCAGAGCCCTCGTGCCTGAGCTCCTGCTCCCTGCCTGTCTCCATACAAGGGATTCCCTGCTGCCAGCTCTGCTTTTGTCCCTGGTTCCTGGTGTCCAGCCCCTCATGCTGGCACTGGCATCCCTCATCCCGTGCCCATTATCCCAAGAGATCTTACCTATGTGTGTATATATACACACACACACACATAGCCAGTGGGTAAAAGCTCGCTGTGGGCGGCCTGTGGGTGCATGTGTAATTACACAAAGGAGCTGGCAGCAGCTGCGTCCGTGCATGGAAGGTGCACTGAACATCCCCAGTGAATTCCTGTTCTGTGGCAGGGAGCGGGACTTTGCCTCCCCCTGTGCCACTGGGATCTGCTAAAAACCCTAAAATTTGGTGTTTGAGCAGCTGGGAGGTGACCTGGAGTGGTTCAAGACTGGGAAGGGGAATTCCCGGAGCCGATGCCTGGGTGGTGTCTGGGACAGTCTGTGGCACTGAGGTCTGCCATGAGAATCTGCTCCCATTCCTTGATACCCTGGAACACACCTTGTCCTGTGCCAGGCTGCCGCACAGCTCAAGGGCAGGTGGTTCTTCCTCCCTGCCTTGGTTTCCTCCCAAGATGAGCATGGTCCATCCCACAGCTTCTTCAGCCTGGGGTAGCTGCTGGGAAGTTACATTCTGGTGGGACCAGGATTCCCTTTCTCTGGGTGCTGCCCAGCTGCCTATGGGAAGCTCAGAGTGTGTTTGAAACCTGGGGCAGCAAGTGGGAGGAGGAAGAGGAGGAAAGCTCATCATCCCCAAATCCTGCCACCCCCAAAGCTTCTGGGGATGCATTTTGTTGGAGGCATCGCTCCAGTTTCTCCTGGAATCCTTGCAATGGCCTGGTTTGTTTTGGAGCCAGAGCTCCTGGGGGACCCTCTCCCATACATCCCATCAGGAATCTGTAGATGCTTCCCCTCGTGTCCCTGTAGTGGGATTGGCTGGGGTGGTGATACCTGGTGATGCTGGGCTGCTCTGCTGGGATCATCCTCTTGCTGCCCCCTTCCAGCTGTTTCCCATAACCCAAAGATGGATTTAGAATGAATTTTCCCAACACCTTCAAGCGTCTCCATGTATCTCCCAGCCCTGCTGGTTCCTGGTGTTGCTGTTGAGCTGCTCCTGGGTGTCACAGGCACTTCACTTGGCTTTGGAGGTGTATTTTAGGGGATTCAGCTGGGACTGCTGTTGGGTTCAGTGTGCTGCTGTGCTCGCCCTCTCCCGTGGCAGCATCCCATCCACCTCTAATCCCTTCCTGGATGGGAGAAATACTTCCAGAGCTTGGAAGACTTGGGGGTTTCCCCCAAATTTCAGCTTCCTCCTTTTCCAAACAGTGTCCTAGTGCACTCACCAGTGTTTTGTGGTCTTGGAGCAGGCAGGTGCTTGGTGTCTGCCTGATCCTACTGGAGTTTTCATCTGGGAAGGTGCTCAGGGGGTTCCCCACTTCTGCCCCCCATGCCAGCTCCCTGCCTTTGCTCAGAGTCTGGGTCTTGCTTCTTGGGGGGGTGATGGTTTTTTTGGGGGGTTCAAGGTGGAACGGGGGGGACCATGTGGCAGCCAGTGATGTCCCATAACCGCCCCCCTCTCTCCCCAGGATGGCGGAGCCTCGCTTCAACAACCCCTACTTCTGGCCGCCCCCTCCCACCATGCCCAGCCAGGTAGGACCCCTGCACTGGGATTCTGGGAGGAGGGAGGATGTGGACAGCACTGAGGGGGAGGCTGGGAGTGCCAAGGATCCCGGTTCCTCTGCCCTCACCCACCTGTCTGCCTTCTCCCCCCTCAGCTGGACAACCTGGTCCTGATCAACAAAATCAAGGAGCAGTTGATGGCGGAGAAGATCCGCCCCCCACACCTGCCTCCCACCTCGGTGGCCTCGCAGCAGCCCCTTCTGGTGCCCCCCTCGCCTGCTGAGAGCAGCCAGTCCATCATGTCCCTGCCAAAGCTGCAGCAGGTGCCAGGCCTGCACCCCCAGGCCGTGCCCCAGCCTGACGTGGCCCTGCACGCCCGGCCGGCCACCAGCACTGTCACAGGTACTGCCGCTGGTCCCGCCGCTCTGGGGGACAGAGGGGAGTGTGGGTCCCCTCAAAACTAACACTGTCACCTTGCCCACTAGGGTTGGGGCTGGCGTCCCGTGCACCGGCCGTCAGCACCTCGGAATCCAGCCCGGGAACAGGGACCACCACCCCCTCGACCCCCACCTCCACCAGTCAGAGCCGCCTCATCGCCTCCTCGCCCACCCTAATCTCAGGAATCACCAGCCCCCCCCTCCTCGACTCCATCAAGACAATCCAGGGCCACGGCTTGCTGGGAGCGCCCAAGGCCGAGCGGGGCCGCAAGAAGATCAAGGCGGAAAACCCTTCGGGACCGCCGGTGCTGGTGGTGCCCTACCCCATCCTGGCCTCGGGGGAGACGGCCAAAGAGGGGAAGACATACAGGTAGGCACACCCCTGCCCGCTGTGGGGGCCGGGGGCGATGGCGGGGAGCCCCCCCACCCCAGCCCGGTCCCTGCGGGGTTCTCCCCCACACCCTCCAGGTGTAAGGTCTGCCCCTTGACGTTCTTCACCAAGTCGGAGATGCAGATCCACTCCAAGTCGCACACAGAGGCCAAGCCCCACAAGTGCCCCCACTGCTCCAAGTCCTTCGCCAATGCCTCCTACCTGGCCCAGCACCTGCGCATCCACCTGGGCGTCAAACCCTACCACTGCTCCTACTGTGAGAAGTCCTTCCGCCAGCTCTCCCACCTCCAGCAGCACACCCGGTGAGGGCCCGCCCAGGGGCTGGGGACACTTGTTCCTGCTGGCCAGGGAGGGGCACCCCACACCCACCAATCTCTCCTGACATCCTTTGTGGCCCTGCTCTGCTTGTTGGTCCTACTGCCATCATCTCCTTCTTCGTCATCCCCCATCATCTCCAGCACCTTCATTGTCTCTGCCACACTCAGCACTCCCCCCGTGCTCATCGATTCCCCCCCACCCTGGCTGTCCCCATTGCCTTTATCATCCCCACCACACTCACCATTTTCAGCACTTCCATGGGCTCCTTCATGCTCATCATCTCCACTACCTTCATCATCCCCACCATGCCAGTCTGACTCCACAGCCTTCATCATCCCCACTGTGCTCAACATCTCCACCACCTTCATAGTCTCTGGTACCTCCGTTGTCTCCACTACCTTCTTTCCAACCACGTTCACCATTGCCACCATGCTCATCATCTTCATTACCTTTATTGCCCCCACCATGCTCAGCCATCTCCACTGTGCTTTTTCCCGCCACTTTCTTCATCCCCACCATGCCCACCACCTTCAGCTGACCCCACCATGTCATCTGTCCATGCTTGCCAGTCCATCTCCTCCACGCTCCTCAGTTTCCAGCACTTCCATCCTCTCCCAGTCCCTATCTCTCAGCCCCATGTCTCCCCCTTCTCCCCTGTCACCTCCTGGGGCACAGATGTCGCTGTGCCCACTGTGACCCCATGGATGGGACGGGCGCTGTCCCTGGTGGTGGGAGGGGAGGTGACAGTGACAATGTGTGTGTCCCCAGAATCCACACCGGCGACAGACCCTACAAGTGCCCTCACCCCGGCTGCGAGAAGGCCTTCACCCAGCTCTCCAACCTCCAGGTCAGTGTGGGGGGACCCGGGCCAGGGGCCACAGGGTCGCCGTGGTCCCCCCTGACTCCCTGTGTCCCCTCAGTCCCACCAGCGCCAGCACAACAAGGACAAGCCCTACAAGTGCCCCAACTGCTACCGGGCGTACACGGACTCGGCCTCGCTGCAGATCCACCTGTCTGCGCACGCCATCAAGCACGCCAAGGCCTACTGCTGCAGCATGTGCGGCCGTGCCTACACCTCGGTGAGCAGGGGGGATGCCCCCAAAGCTGCCCGCAGCCCCCAGCCCCCCGCTCACCCCTGTGCCCCCCGCAGGAGACCTATCTGATGAAGCACATGTCCAAACACACGGTGGTGGAGCACCTGGTCAGCCAGCACTCGCCGCAGCGGACGGAGTCACCCGGCATTCCCGTGCGGATCTCCCTCATCTAAGCAGGGAGGGGACAGGACCCCCCCAGCACCAGGAGGAGGAAGAGGAGAAGGAGGGAGAGGAGGAAGAGGAGGAGGAAGAGGAGGAGGACGAGACCCCCAGCGCCGCGGGCCGCGCCCGGGCCGTGCTCCTGCCCGGCTCCCGCAGGTTTGGTGACATCCAAAGACGGTTTCAGAGCACTTTGAATCTCTGCGGTTTGGTTTCTTTGGGGGGGGCAGTGGGCTTGGGGGTGTCCCCCCTGCCAGGCCCCGCCCCCCATTTTTGGATACAAATATATATATATATATTTATTGGCCAAGAACTTGGTGCTGCTAAAGACCAGAAATTCACCCCAAAAACGAACCGTGGATGGAGCAAAAAGCAGCTGGGGGGGGGGAAGTCCCACCACCCCCCACCCCCCCCACAGACTCTGGGCCCAAGCGCCTCCATTTGGGGTTGATTTTTAACCATTTTGGGGGTTTTTTGTGTTCTTTTGGGGTCCCTTTCGAGGGCGAAGCCGCGGGCAGAGCTGCGTCCCCCCGGTGACGGCCCCCCCATTCCGCAGCCCCAGTTTTGGGGGGCTCGGGGGTCCCCCTGCTTTGCCTTGTGCCTGCCTGTACATACCCCCTGTATAGAGCCGGGGGGCACTCCCCCCAAACTCATCTATATTCTGTACTTTTTGGTTCATTTTGGATATTAACTGTGTTATTTTTTATACACTTTTTAAGCCTTAACTCAGCGTTTCTTTGGGGTTTTTTGTTGTTTTTTGTTCAGGGTGTTTTATTTACCTTTTATTAATTTTTAACCCCTCTGTTATTTTTTACCCTCCCTATTATTTTTACCCCCGTCCCCTTATTTTTTACCCCCCATTATTTCTCCCCTCAATGTTGTACGATATCAATATTGTAACCTTTTTTGTCAGCATGTTAATACTGTGTAAATATGCCTCTTATACACTTAGCCCCCCCTTTTTTCTCCCCTTCCCCCAAATTTTGGGGCTTTTTTATTTTCCTCGCTGCCCAGCCAGGCCAGGCCTCCCTAGAGCTAGTTGGTACCTTATTAAAAAAGGGAAAAAAAAAAAAAAAAAGAAAAAAGAGGAGAAAATGGACAAAACGTTGCCCCTCTCCCTGTTGTCGCCACCCCCTCCTGCATTGTGGTTCCTGGAGAAGCTGGGCAGGCCACGGCCTCACAGTGTGGAAAAGGAATGAACCCCCCAGCCCAGCCCCTTTCCAAAAAAAGAGAATAAAAGAGAACAAAAAAAAAGACCAGAACAGGAATTAATGAAACTGGGGGGTTGTGATTGGGGGGGAGGGGAAAGATGGGGGGAGGGCACTCCCCTGTGGGGACATCTGGGGACACAGGGGGGCCTGGTCCCTGTGGGGCTGCAGGAGGGGAGGTGAAGCTGTGGGTCACCTCAGCAGGAGCATTGTCCCCAAGTGTCCCCAGGGAGAGGGGTGTGGGTGACCCACTGCTGGGGACACCAGCTCTGGGGACAGTCCACTCTGGCCACCACTGCTGGGGACATGGGACACCTCACCATGGCCACAAACTCTGGAGAGACTTGGGGACCCTCTGGCCACCTGGGGACCCTCCAGGAACCTGTCACCACCTCCAGGGACGCCTCACCGTGGCCACAGCTCTGGGGTCACTACACTGTAGCCACCAGCCTCAGGGACATGGTACCAAGGATGTCTCACCTCCGTGGCCACCAGCTCTGGGGACACCTCACCACTGTGCTTATCAGCTTTTGGGACACACTGCTACCAGCATCAGTGCTTGGGGACACTGCGCCATGGCCGTGTCACCACCACAGCCACCAGCTCTGGGGACACCTCAGTACAGATGCTCCATCCAGGGACCCCTCCCCAGGCCCATCAGCTCCAGGGACGTGCCACCACCCCAGGGCCATCTCCAGGGATGTGCCATCACCTCTCCTCCTGTGCCCCTCCCCACGACTTCAGGACCTGTGTCCCCCTGAGCACTGTGACTTGGGGGTCACCTGGAGGTGCCACTGTCACCACAGGCTCCTGGGAGGGGAACATCACCCCCAGCTCCCAACGTGGGGGCAGCAGGGACCCCCAGGTCACACAGCCCCAGCCCTGTCCCCACTGCCCTCAGGAAGTCCCACCACCCACGGTGGCACTTGGAGACACCCCCCAGTTGCTGCCTTACTTTACATGAGAAGAAATTTGGAGGTGGGAAGTGAAGAAAACTGGGAGGGCCCCAAGTTGTTTTTTTTTCAGTGTTTATTAAAAACAAAAACAAAAAAAACAGGAAAAGGGGGGGTGGGACCATGTGTTTTTTTCAATTTTTTTTTCCTTTTCTTTTCTTAAAAAGATCGTGCTGGCTGAGGGGGGAGTGGGGGGGTCCTTACCTGCCTGGGGGGGACCCCCACCACTGTCCTCTGCTAAGGTGCCCCCAAAAGCAGCCCAGAGTGTGGGGGTGTGTGTGACTGGGGGGTGACGCCTCCTCCGCGCCCCCCGCCTCTCCCTGACCCCGGGGGGGGCAGTCCAAGCCTCCCTGGGGCCCCAATCCCAGCTGGGGGAGGGAGCACACGTTAAGGCAACCGTCCTGCTTGGCTCTGCTGACCTGGGGGGGACACGGGGAACGCGTGGGGACCCCCCTCCCTGCTGCAGAAGGGGGGGTGACCCCCCAAAACTGGGGGGGGGGGCTCTAGAGCTACGGGCTATTTACACCCCCCGGGGGGGCAGGGGGGGCTGGGTGTGCTCACAAGTGTCTCCCCCCCTCGCCCCCTCCCCGGGGCCACGCTGGGGGGTCGGGGGTCCTGCGGGGCTCCCGGGAGGGTCAGGGGTCCCACAGGGGGGGAGCGGGGTCCCGTGGCCCCCCCCTCAGGAGTCCTTGAGCATGTTGATGCGGGCGTAGATCTTGAGCGCGGGGCCCAGCTTGATGTTCATGGTGCTCATGAGATGATCCTCCTTGAGCAGCAGCAGCGCCTGCCCGTCGATCTCCTGAGCCCGGAACTCCTCCGCGATCTCCTGGCAGCCTGCGGGGAGGGGCAGCATCAGCAAACCCCCTCAGGGCCCCCAAAATACACCCAGGGGCTTCTCTGTGCTTAAATCCCCCGAAAAATCTGTTTAGGGAGTTATCATATGTAAATCACCTCCTCCAATTATCCTGGAGGTTTATTTGTAAGTCTCCCTGCAACCCCCAAAATATTAATGGGTTTGTGAGTAGAATTTATCCCCCCCAAAAGATTTATGGGGTTATCTGTAAATCATCCCCCAAAAATAGCAGATTATCAGTGTGTAAATCCTACTCAAAAATAGATATATGGGGTTCTCTGTGAATAAATCTCTCCCCAAACCCACAATTTTGGAGTTATCCTTGAGCAGATCCCTCCTTGACCACATCCTGAGAGACCCAAGTCTTCCCAAAGCACAGTGCTGGGTGTCTGTGGGAAGATCCCTGCCCACCCCGGGCCGTTCCTCACCCGGCAGCGAGCGGATGAACTCGTAAACGTCCTCCACGTTCCACTTGCTGGGCTCGCTGGGCAGGAAGCGGTGGCCGAGGCCGGGCAGGTCGCGGCCGTGCACGTCGGGCAGCTCCATGTCCCGCAGCTCCAGCTCCCGCTCCCCCTGCCGGCGCCGGGACGTGGAGGAGCTGGCCGAGATGGGCGACAGCGGCTCCTCGTAGCTGGAGTTGTCAGAGCAGCGGCTGGAATCCTCCTGGCTGTGGTTGAGCTGCAACGACGCCGTCACCGACCCCGCTGGGACGGACCCCGGGGGCTGCGGGGGCAGTGCTGGCCTCAGCACCTGCCCCACGACCCCAAAGTTCAGGGACAAACCCCAGCCTCGCGTGCACCCTGTGCTCCCAGAACCCAGGGACAAACCCCAGGCTTGGCACCCACCCCATGTGCCCCCAGCCGAGGCCAAAACCCGGCCTCAGTGTCCCCATAACTGGGGGTAAATCCTGTGCTCAGCACCCACCCTGTCCCCCCAAAAGTCAGGGACAAACCCAAGGCTTGGAGCCCACCCCACATTCCCAAAACTGGGACCAAATTCCAGCCCCAAGGCCAAACCCAGGGGACAAAGCCAAGCCTCAGTGCTCACCCCGTGTCCCCATAACTGGGAGTAAATCAGTGCCCACCCTGAGCCCCCAAAAGTCAGGGACAAACCCAAGGCTTGGAGCCCACCCCACATTCCCAAAACTGGGACCAAATTCCAGCCCCAAGGCCAAACCCAGGGCCAAACCCAGGCCTCAGTGCTCAGGCCAGGTCCCTCACCTGTTTCTTGCTGTCCTTGCTCAGGGGGGGCAGGGTCCCTTTGCAGCTGCGGCGCCGCCCGTGGGGGGGCCCTCCTGGCTTCTGCAGTTTGCTGCGGTCTGGGTGGAACAGCCCCACCCTCTTCGTGCAGCCCACGTTGTACCTGCACGGAGCCGGCGGTCAGGAAGGGTCCCCACTGCAACCGGGGGACTTTGGGGCTGCCTCTACCCCACTGACCAAGAGGGGAAGGGTGGATTTTGGGGTTATCCCCACCATAGCAAGTGGATTTTGGAGTTACCCTTCCACCACTGGGTGGATTTTTTGGGATTACCCCTCCCACGCTGAATGGGTTTTCAGGTTACCTTTACCCTGGCAGGTGGATTTCTGGGGCTACCTCTGCTCTCAAGTGAATTTTGGGGTACCTCTACTCCACTGAAGAGAGTCCAGATGGGTTTTGGTGTTACATCTGCTGTCAGGTCGGTTTGGGGATGCCTCTACCTCCACCCAGCTTGGGTGGATTTTGGGGCTACCTGTACCTGGCTGAGGAAGGGGCTGGATGGATTTTGGGGTTACCTTTACCCCACCAAGGAGGGGATGGATGAGTTTTGGGGTTACCTTTACCCCACCAAGGAGGGGATGGATGAGTTTTAGGGTTACCTTTACCCCACCAACAAGGGGTTGGTGGGTTTTGGGGTTACCTGTACCCCACCAAGGAGGGGTTGGGTGGGTTTTGGGGTTACCTGTATCCCACCAAGGAGGGGTTGGGTGGGTTTTGGGGTTACCTGTATCCCACCAAGGAGGGGTTGGGTGGGTTTTGGGGTTACCTGTACCCCACCAAGGAGGGGTGGATGGGTTTTGGGGTTACCTGTACCCCACCAAGGAGGGGATGGATGAGTTTTGGGGTTACCTGTACCCCACCAAGGAGGGGTTGGTGGGTTTTGGGGTTACCTGTACCCCACCAAGGAGGGGTTGGTGGGTTTTGGGGTTACCTCTTGGCACAGGCCATGGAGCAGAAGCGCTTGGAGCGCTTGAACTTGTAGGCGAAGTCAACGCGGCCGCAGAGCTCACACTTCAACTTGGGAGGGTTCCCCTCCTCTTTGGATTCTGGGGGGCGTGGAGGGACACCCAGAGAGAGAAACCAGCCAGCTCAGCCGGGCGCCCCGGGGCAATCCCGGGATTTGGGGGCAATCCCGGGTAAAGCCGGGGGCTCCCAGGGCCCGGGCGCTACCTTGCAGGTAGGGCTCCTCCATGTCCGAGTCGGTGGTGGTGGTGTTGTCCTGCGCTGGCAGTTTGTCCGGCAGCAGCTCCTGTGCATACTGCTTGTGCAGGGCCCCCACCAGCAGCGAGGAGCGGCCCACCTGCGCAACACACCCGGCTGCACCCCTGCCCCAGGGAGCCCTCCCCAGCCCCCAAGCAGGGCGAGGCTGAGCAGGGATCGGGGATTTGTCACCAGGCACAGCCCTGCCCCTCCTGGGTGACGGTGACACGGGGGGATGTGGGGTCTGGCTGTTCTGAGTGACCCATTCCCGACCCCTCAAACACAGGAGCAGGGATATTACCAGGAATGATTCCACCCCTTCCTGGGTGCTGAAGTGCTCAATAACACAGGCAAGGGTTTGGGGGTTCATAATTGGCAAAGTGACCCAAAACCCCCCAAATCCCACCCCCCTTCCCAATCCCTCAGCTCCAGGAAGGACAGCAGGTATGTACCAGGAACAGTTCTGTCTCTTCCCAGATGGTGGAGATGCTCAATAACATGGGTGAGGATTTGGGGGCTCAGGATTGTCTGGGCATCCCATTCCCAACCCCCCTCTTCCCGATTTCCCACATCCAGGAACGAGCACAGGTGGAGGGGGATACATTACTGGGAACGGCTCAGCCCCTTCCTGCACCATAAGGAACTCAAAAATGTGAAGATTTGGGGATTCACAATGGTGTGGATTCCCAAGCCCCCAAACCCAGAAGCAAGGAGAGGGGAATGCATTCCCAGGAATGCTTCTGCCCCTTCCTGCACAGTGAACACGTGTAACATTTGGGGGTTCACAATTGCCTGGGTGCCTCACTCCCAACCCCCCAAACAGAGAAGCTGCCCTCCCACACACACAAATGCAGGGACAAGGATAGGGATTGGTGGATACGTTACCAGGAACAGCTCAGTCCCTTCCTGAATGATGAAACACTCAGCGATGTGGGGGAAGGTTTGGGGATTCAAAAGGCCTGGATGCCCATTCCTAACATCCCTCTGGCCCAGAAACAGGGCTGGGGAGGGGGGACACCACCCTAGGAACATTTCTGCCCTTCTCTCATGAAGCTCTCAGCACACGGGTGGAGGATTTGGGGGGGGTAATAATGTTTGTTTGGATGCCCCATTCCCAAACCCCAAATTCAGGGACAAGGATGCAGAGGAGGATATACATTACTGGGAATGGCTCTGCCCCTTCCTGGATGACGTCCTCGATGAAATGGGTGAGGATTCGGGGCCTCACGGTGGTGGGTGCTCCACTCCCAACCTCCCAAACCCAGCAAGAAGGGCAGGGGCACCGGGATACGCTACTGGGAGGGGCTGGGCCCCCTCCCGGGTGACAAAACACCGGATAACGCGCGGGGATCACCCCGCGGCCCCGGGAGCAGCGCGGCCGTTCCCCGCACGATCAGCGGGGCCGATGCGGGGGCTCACGCCCCGGAGCCCGGAGCGCTCCCCCCGCCCCAGCCCGGCTCCGGGAGAGCGGGATACGTTACCGGGAAGGGCTCGGCGCCCTCCTGGATGACGAAGCCCTCGATGACGTGCGTGAGGATCTGGGGTTTCACGATGGCCTGGGGCGGTTTGTTCTCACCATTGTGGGGGGCGGCGCCGGCGACGGTGGCGGCAGCGCTGCCGGAGCCCGAGGTCATCCCGGGAATGCGGGGCTGCGCATGGAGGCGCTCGGGGGGCTCTGGGGACAGCGGGCACACGCGGTGAGGGGCGGGCGCTGACGCCGCGCTGACGCGGGGCCGCGATTTCCATACAGCTGGAACGGGAGCAGCTGCCGCCGCTCCCAGCGCCGCCCCGGCGGCCCCGGGGGGCGGCGAGAGCGGCCGCGGGGCCCCGGCACCCCCGGGCAGTCCCGGCGGGCGCCCTCGGGGACCCCGAGGGACGGCTGTGGCGGCAGGGACACGCGTGGGGCAGGGTCAGGGCAGGGGGCACGGGGACATGCACCTGCACGAGTGGAGTGTGCACACCTGTGCAGGGGTCACACGTGCCTAGGGCGGGCATGCACATGCACACACGCGTGTCACGTCGGGCACGCGTGTCCAGACACACCTGATCTGGCACGCACATTTGCACACGTGTGCAAGGAGCCTGTACACACCCCCACAAACACACGCGTGCACGGGGCTGGCATGAGTGTCACACACATGCACGGGCCAGCACACGTGGATTGAGCACAGCTGCACACACATGTGAGCTGGGCAAGCACGGCTGCACTCATGTGCACCGACCTGGAGTGAGTACGCACACACATGCAGGGAGCAGACACATGCACATAGGCACACATGCATGTGCATGCATCTGGCAAAGCTGTGCACACACACTGTATGGGTCCAGGACACACATGCACGGTCAGACATACAAGATCAAACACAGATGTGCACACACACACAGGGATCAGCCACATGCTCCCCGTGTCACAGGCACACACAGCCACGTAAGTGCCATGGATGGAGCAAGCCTGCACAGGTGTGCATGGAGCAGGTACACGCATGCAGCGTGGCACGAGCGTGCACACCTGTACACCTGCAGACTGACGTGACAACTGGGCCCGCATGCACATTGCAGGAACACACATGCACACACGGGTGTGCAGGGGCTGTGCACATGTGCACACAGCTGACTCCCCAACATCCCCCACTCCCACCCCGGTGTCCCCATTCCTCCTTCCCTCCCCTGAGCTCCCCCCACCGAGGGGCTTGGGACCCCTCACCGTGGGGGTTTGGGGGCAGTTTGGGGGCCCCCCACGATGAAGGTTTGGGGAGGTCGGGGCCCCTCACAATGAAGGTTTGGGGGCAGTTTGGGGGCCCCCCACGATGAAGGTTTGGGGAGGTCGGGGCCCCTCACAATGAAGGTTTGGGGGCAGTTTGGGGGCCCCCCACGATGAAGGTTTGGGGAGGTCAGGATGCCCCTCACCGTGGGGCCGGCGGGCTGCAGCTGCAGGATGACAGCCGAGGCGTGCTGGAACTTGCGGGGGGCAGCGTGGCAGCCAGGGTGCCCGTTGGGGGGGCCGCCCTCGCCCCCCGCTCCCTGGGGGAGCCCTGTTTTGGGCTGGGGGCCCGGGCCGGGGCTGGCAGGGGGCAGGGGCTGGAGCTGGGGGGCTGTGGGGGGCCCCGAGGGAGGCTGCCCACGGGGGCCCAGCTGCTGCTGCTGCTGCTGGATGACGAACTGCTGCTGCGGCTGCGGCTGCATCGGCTTCGGCGGCTGCTGCAGGAACTGGGGGGGCTGCAGCGGGGCATAGGCTGTGGGGACAGCAACGGGGACAGAGATCCCCCTCACCACCAGCACCTCAGCCCCGCGGGACCCACCCCAGGATCCCCCTCCAGGCGGCTGCTGCTCACTCTGTATCTGTTCCCTCTGGGGCCCTCGGGCAGTCAGCTCTGATGTGGGAAGCTGCACTCAGGCTCTCCCGGGGTGGGTCCCCAGTTTTGGGAGCCATGCCAGTGCAGCACCCCAGGCTCCAGCACTCCACAGAGTCCCCTGCCTCACACCCTCGCTGCCCCAGCCCCCTTCACCCCACAGGACCCTGGGATCCTATGGGTGCTGAGACCCTCCCGAGCAGGGCCCCTGCCAGTGAGGGGACGGACCCACACGGTCCCAAACACAGGCAGGTGCCAGCGCTCAGGACACAGCAGCGTGGGCCATCGCTAGGGCTCAGAGAGCCCGTGACTCCCCCAGCACCCAGGGGTGTCCCCGCCCCGGAGCAGCCCTTACCTGGGGTGACGAGCGGGTGGGTGGCAGCGGGGGCGGCGCTGCGGGCCAGGGCATGGGCGCGGCCCTCGTGCCCCTCGGCCTTTTTGAGGTGCTCGGCGGGGGGCTCGGGTGGGGGCCCCCGGGGGGGGCCAGCCCGGGGAGGGGCACCCCCGGGGTGGTGGGTGGTGGGGCGGGTGGCGGGGCCGGCGGAGGGGCCGGCGCGGGGCTCTCGGGCCGGACAGCGCTGACGGGGCCCGTGGGTGTGAAGATGAGCTGGGGACAGGGAGAGTGGGTGCACAGCTCACCACGTCGGGGTGGCACACCCTCTGTGTCCCTACAGGGTGGCACAGGGGTATCTCTCTATCCATGTAGGGTAGGAACGGGCACTCCCGCTGTGGGGGACGGCACCCTATAGGGTCCCAACACCCCCCCCAAAGGCAAAGAGCACCTGCTTGGGTACCTCCAATGGGGCTCTGGGTGCCCTGTGGGGTCTGGGCATCCCCAGTGGGATGGGGTTCACCCTATACGGGGGCTGGGTTCCCTCAGCTGAGTGAAACCACGCTTCACTGTGTGAAGTCTGCACACCTCACAGCAGGGTGACAAGCACCCTGTGGGGTCCTCAGACCCCCAGGAGGGTGGGGGGGCACCCCAAAGGCTCTGGGCACCCTATGGATTCCCCATGGGTCCCAGGCATGCCACGCAGAACAATGAGCACCCCTACAGTGTCATAGCATGGCCACGGGCGCTCTGTGGGTCCCGGTCACCCCACAACAGGGTGCTGGGCACCCCCTCAGGATGCTGAGGCATTGCACGTGCCAGCCCCACCCTTACCATCTGTGCCCGCAGGTACATCTGGGCCTGGCTGGCGGTGAGGGCGGGTGAGGCAGTGTTGCCCAGCAGCACGGCCTGCTGGGCGATGCCCGACGCCCCGGGCCCCACGCTCTGCGCCCGGTTCAGCAGCTGTGCCGCCGCCGGCGACGTCGCCAGGTTGATCTGCAATGGGCCACCAGGAGAAGGTCGGGGTGCTGGCACAGGTGGGCACGGGCGGGGTGGGGGGTGCCGAGAGGCTGAGGGACTCACCGTGGGCTGCTGTGCCGCGGCTGGCTGGGTGCCATTGCCCCCCGAGGAGCTGCTCTGCCGGTTCGCCGCCAGGCTTGCCTTGGGGAAGAGCGGAAGGTGAGGGGTGTGCCAGCCCCGAGCGACCCCCCATGCCCATGGGGTGCCCGTACCTGCTGCACAGCGGCCAGGCTCTGGAGCTGGGCGCTGGTGAGGTGCTGCTGCTGGAGCGCGGCCGTCTGCAGCATGAGGTGCTGCTGCTGCGCCGCGTACATCTGCTGCAGGTACTGCGCCGCCGTGTTGGGCTGCCGGTGCAGCGCCTGCTGGATCACCTTTGGGGAGGAAATGTGGCCCCGGGCTGCGCCGTGCCCCCCCGGTGCCCCCAGCCCCCCGGTGCCCCCAGCCCCGTACCTGCACGGTCTGGCGGTCGGGGATGCCGCTGTAGACGGAGATCTGGGGCCCGGGCGGGCGCGTGGCCGCGGTGCTGGCGGGCGCCGGGGCCGTGCCGCTGGCGCTGCTGGCGGGAGCTGGAGCTGGCAGCTGCTCATTGTCCATGGCGGGGCCGGGCCGGGTGGTGGCAGTGGGTCAGGCTAGAGCTGGGGAGCAGTGACACAGTGAGGGGGAATCCATCGGGTCCGGGTGGGGAACGGGGGGCTGGGGGAAGGTGGGGGAGAGAAGAATGATGGGAGACCCTGAGGCTCATCCTCCTCCACTAAAGTGGGGTCAGTGCCCCAGGAAAAGGGAGGATGGACAGCAGGATGGACAGAACAGAGGGAAGGAAAGGACAGGAGGAAGCATGGACAGAGAGAGATGGAGGTGAGCAGGTAGGGATGGACAGACGGATGGACTGGAGGAAGAGAGGGATGAAGGGACAGACAGACAAAAGGAAATGAGGAATGGAGGGAAGTAGGAAAGAGACGGATGGAGAGAAGGAAATGAGGGAAGGAGAGGAAGGAAAGAGAGAAACCAAGGGAGTTATGGAACTAGAAAAGGGTAGACATAAGGACAGGTGATAGCAGGTAAAGGATGAAGGGTGGAAGGACAGAGAGAATGACAAACAGAAGGAAAGGGATGGACAGAAGGATGGATGGAAAAGGAGGGACAAATGCAAGGATGGATGGGCAGAAAGGAAAATGAATGGGAGGAGGGAAAGAAAAAAGGATGGACATAAGAACAGAAATAAGTAAGGAAGAAGAGACAAGGACAGGAAAGACAGAAGGAAGGGTCAAGGATGGAAGGAAGGATGGACAAGAGGACAAACAATAAATGACAGACAGAAGGAATGACGGCTCTAAGAATGGAAGGAAGGAATGATGGATGGATAGAAAGATGGACAGAATGAGGAAAGGATCCAGAGATAGAAGGAAATGCTGAAAAAAAGCAGGAAAGTGAGGGACCAAGGGATGGAGGGAAGAACAGACCAGACAGGAGGGAGAAAGTACGGACAGATGAAAAGACACAAAAGGGAGGAAGGGATGGAAGAAAGGCTGGATGGACACGGAGAGGGATGCAGGGATGCAAGGAAAAATGGACAGAGGAAATGGATGAGAGGAAAGGCAGGTGGAAGGAAGAGGGATGAATGGATGGCAGGAGGGGGACAGACAGCATGACAGAAGGGCAGGAGGAAGATGGGGACAGTGCTGTGGGGGCTTTGTGGGTGGCACCTCTGTCACCACTGCCACTGTGGTGGTCATGAGACTCCATGGTCACCGACAGCCACCCACGGCCACCGCGCTCCACCCGTGTCACCCGTCTGAGCCCCTGCGGTGCCACCACAGCGGGACCAGGGACAACAGTGTGGGACACTGGAGACTGGACAGCAGCCACTGAGGGTGGCCTTGGTCACCATGCCACAGCACGGCCCCAGCAGGCCATGCCAGCCTGGCACATGAGGGACGTGGCAGCAGCGATGTCCTGGCCTCGTGTAGCCCATGGCTTTGTCCCCTGAGAAGCCACTGTCGCAAAGCACAGGGTGGCACACGTGGCCTGTGACACTCCCCACCCTGGGGTGTGCACCCACGGCAGTGCTCAGCATCAGCTGCAGAGGCCTTGGGCAGCACTCTTCCCATGGAACAGCCCCAGACCTGCTCCTGCTGCTCTGCTGGCACTGAGCTGGCACGGGGTCCCCGCAGTGACAGACACAGAGGGGTCACACCAGCCCCATCTGCAGTCAGTCCTCCGGGGGGGCCAAGCCCAGGAACCCCCCACAGCTCCCACCCTCCTGTCCTCACCCACACCAAACCCCACCAGGGAACTCAGGGGGTCAGATGGGGATACCTCACTTCTGACACAGAGGTTGAACCCCGAAACCATTACACCCACCCAAAATAACAAAAAATGGAAGATTTTGGGTACTGCTGGGACCCACTGGGGTGGGGGAACGGGGGGGTCCCACACCAGGACAGGAGGAGCTGGGGAGCTGGAATTCCCTGAGCTGAGCCCAAAATGGGGGTGGCAAACAACGAGGGGGTAGGGAAATGTTGGAGGAGTGGGATGGGATGGGGATACAGACAGGGTGTAGGGGAAATATGGGATATGGAGGGGGAAGACGGGAGTAAGCAGCAGTGTGGAGCAATGTGGGGGGAATAATGTGGGGGCTCAGAGTAAGGGGGGATGCAAAGTACTGCTGAAGGTGGGATAGAAAAGAGAGGGGGTCAGATAAAGAGTAGGGATTGGAAAATTATGATGGGGTGGGAATAATGATAAGAGGAAGCAAAAGCAGAAGGGGGGGAAATAATGGGAAAGAGCAGAAAACACTAATGATGGGGTTGGACAGAAGTGAGGGAGGTCAGAGATTACACTGGGGGGTCAGAGGTAACAGCAAGCACTGGAATATGATTGGGGTGAGCAAAAATAATAATAAAGGGGTGCAGGACAGGGAGCAGCAGGGTATGACACAGGGAATGATAAGTGGGTGCAAAATAAGAGGGGGGGATGCAAGATCCTGGCGAGGGGTGGAAAACACTAGTGGGGGTGGGACAGAAAAGAAAAGAAGGGGTCAAATTTAATAAAAAGGGAGTAATAAAAGAGCAGGGACTGGAACATGATGGTGGGGGGTGGGAATAACACTAACGGCGCAAAATCAGAAAAGGAGGTGGAAGATGGGGAGTGGGATATGATGGCAAGGGCTGGGATAGATGACAAGGGGGTCCGATATAGCATAGGGCTCCAGAGATAACACGGGGACACTGGAATATGATGGTGGGCGGTGGGCAATAATAACAGTGATAATAATAATAATAATAAGGGAGTCCAGAACCAGAGGAGGGGGTGCAGCAGAAAGGGAAGGAGGGGAGACGCGGATGGGAAATGGGGGCTCCACGGGGGGCGGGGGCCACGGCCCCGGCTGGGGAAACTGAGGCACGGCGGGTGCGCATGCGCGGCCCCCCCTCCCCTCATCACCCCC